>NW_026511893.1:0-180724 GCF_027579735.1 Bombina bombina | reverse complement strand
GTGACCTCAGGATAAAGCAATATAAAGTGACCTCAGAATAAAGCAGTATATAGTGACCTCAGGATAAAGCAGTATATAGTGACCTCAGAATAAAGCAGTATATAGTGACCTCAGGATAAGGCAGTATATAGTGACCTCAGGATAAAGTAGTATATAGTGACATCAGAATAAAGCAGTATATAGTGACCTCAGAATAAGCAGTTATAGTGACTCAGGATAAAGCAGTATATAGTGACCTCAGGATAAAGCAGTATAACAGTGACCTCAGGATAAAGCAGTATACAGTGACCTCAGGATAAAGCAGTATATAGTGGACCTCAGGATAAAGCAGTATATAGTGACCTCAGGATAAAGCAAATACAGTGACCTCAGGATAAAGCAGTATACAGTGACCTCAGGATAAAGCAGTATATAGTGACCTCAGGATAAAGCAGTATATAGTGACCTCAGGATAAAGCAGTATATAGTGACCTCAGGATAAAGCAGTATATAGTGACCTCAGGATAAAGCAGTATACAGTGACCTCAGGATAAAGCAGTATATAGTGACCTCAGGATAAAGCAATATACAGTGACCTCAGGATAAAGCAGTATACAGTGACCTCAGGATAAAGCAGTATATAGTGACCTCAGGATAAAGCAGTAACAGTGACCTCAGGATAAAAGCAGTATAGTGACCTTAGAATAAAGCATATATAGTATATAATGCCTTTGTGAACCTGAAAGGTATAGCATTGTATTCTGTTATGGCAATAAAAAGTTAAAAAAAAAAAAAAAAAAAAAAAAGCAGTATATAGTGACCTCAGAATAAAGCAATATAGTGACCTCAGAATAAAGCAGTATATAGTGACCTCAGGATAAGCAGTATATAGTGACATCAGGATAAAGCAGTATACAGTGACCTCAGGATAAAGCAGTATACAGTGACCTCAGGATAAAGCAGTATATAGTGACCTCAGATAAAGCAGTATACAGTGACCTCAGGATAAAGCAGTATACAGTGACCTCAGGATAAAGCAGTATACAGTGACCTCAGGATAAAGCAGTATATAGTGACCTCAGGATAAAGCAGTATACAGTGACCTCAGGATAAAGCAGTATACAGTGATCTCAGTATAAAGCAAATACAGTGACCTCAGGATAAAGCAGTATACAGTGACCTCAGGATAAAGCAGTATATAGTGACCTCAGGATAAAGCAGTATACAGTGACCTCAGGATAAAGCAGTATATAGTGACCTCAGGATAAAGTAGTATATAGTGACCTCAGAATAAAGCAGTATATAGTGACCTCTGGATAAAGCAGTATATAGTGACCTCAGTATAAAGCAGTATATAGTGACCTCAGAATAAAGCAGTATATAGTGACATCAGGATAAAGCAGTATATAGTGACCTCAGAATAAAGCAATATATAGTGACCTCAGAATAAAGCAGTATATAGTGACATCAGGATAAAGCAATATACAGTGACCTCAGGATAAAGCAGTATACAGTGACCTCAGGATAAAGCAGTATATAGTGACCTCAGGATAAGCAGTATACCAGTGACCTCAGGATAAAGCAGTATATAGTGACCTCAGGCTAAAGCAGTATATAGTGACCTCAGGATAAAGCAGTATATAGTGACCTCAGAATAAACAGTATATAGTGACCTCAGGATAAAGCAGTATACAGTGACCTCAAGATAAAGCAGTATACAGTGACCTCAGGATAAAGCAGTATATAGTGACCTCAGGATAAAGCAGTATACAGTGACCTCAGGATAAAGCAGTATATAGTGACCTCAGGATAAAGCAGTATACAGTGACCTCAGGATAAAGCAGTATACAGTGACCTCAGGATAAAGCAGTATATAGTGACCTCAGGATAAAGCAGTATACAGTGACCTCAGGGATAAAGCAGTTAATAGTGACCTCAGGATAAAGTAGTATATAGTGACCTCAGAATAAAGCAGTATATAGTGACCTCAGAATAAAGCAGTATATGTGACATCAGGATAAAGCAGTATATAGTGACCTTAGAATAAAGCAGTATATAGTGACATCAGGATAAGCAGTATATAGTGACTCGTATAAAGCAGTATATAGTGACCTCAGGATAAAGCAATATATAGTGACCTCAGAATAAGCAATATATAGTGACCTCAGGATAAAGCAGTATATAGTGACCTCAGTATAAAAGCAGTATATAGTGACCTCAGGATAAAGCAATATATAGTGACCTCAGAATAAAGCAATATATAGTGACCTCAGAATAAAGCAATATATAGTGACCTCAGAATAAAGCAGTATATAGTGACTTCAGGATAAAGCAGTATATAGTGACCTCAGAATAAAGCAATATATAGTGACCTCAGAATAAAGCAGTATATAGTGACCTCAGGATAAAGCAGTATATAGTGACCTCAGGATAAGAGTATATAGTGACCTCAGGATAAAGCAGTATATAGTGACCTCAGGATAAAGCAGTATACAGTGACCTCAGGATAAAGCAGTATATAGTGACCTCAGAATAAAGCAGTATATAGTGACCTCAGAATAAAGCAGTATATAGTGACATCAGGATAAAGCAGTATATAGTGACCTCAGTATAAAGCAGTATATAGTGACCTCAGAATAAAGCAATATATAGTGACCTCAGAATAAAGCAGTATATAGTGACCTTAGAATAAAGCAGTATATAGTGACTTCAGGATAAGCAGTATATAGTGACCTCAGTATAAAGCAATCTATAGTGACCTCAGGATTAAAGCAATATATAGTGACCCCTCAGGATAAAGCAATATATAGTGACCTCAGGATAAAGACCGTATATAGTGACCTCAGGATAAAGCAATATATAGTGACCTCAGGATAAAGCAGTATATAGTGACCTCAGAATAAAGCAATATATAGAGACCTCAGGATAAAGTAGTATATAGTGACCTCAGAATAAAGCAGTATATAGTGACCTCAGGATAAGGCAGTATATAGTGACCTCAGGATAAAGTAGTATATAGTGACCTCAGAATAAAGCAGTATATAGTGACCTCAGAATAAAGCAGTATATAGTGACCTCAGGATAAAGCAGTATATAGTGACCTCAGGATAAAGCAGTATACAGTGACCTCAGGATAAAGCAGTATATAGTGACCTCAGGATAAAGCAGTATATAGTGACCTCAGGATAAAGCAGTATATAGTGACCTCAGGATAAAGCAATATACAGTGACCTCAGGATAAAGCAGTATACAGTGACCTCAGGATAAAGCAGTATATAGTGACCTCAGGATAAAGCAGTATATAGTGACCTCAGAATAAAGCAGTATACAGTGACCTCAGGATAAAGAGTATATATAGTGACCTCAGGATAAAGCAGTATACAGTGACCTCAGGATAAAGCAGTATATAGTGACCTCAGGATAAAGCAATATACAGTGACTCAGGATAAGCAGTATACAGTGAACTCAGGATTCAAGCAGTATATAGTGACCTCAGGATAAAGCAGTATACAGTGACCTCAGGATAAAGCAGTATATAGTGACTTAGAATAAGCAGTATATAGTATTTAATGCCTTTGTGAACCTGAAAGGTATAGCATTGTATTCTGTTATGGCTAATAAAAAGTTAAAAAAAAAAAAAAAAAAAAAGCAGTATATAGTGACTCAGAATAAGCAATATATAGTGACCTCAGAAGTAAAGCAGTATATAGTGACCTCAGGATAGGATAAAGCAGTATATAGTGACATCAGGATAAAGCAGTATACAGTGACCTCAGGATAAAGCAGTATACAGTGACCTCAGGATAAAGCAGTATATAGTGACCTCAGGATAAAGCAGTATAACAGTGACCTCAGGGATAAAGCAGTATACAGTGACCTCAAGATAAAGCAGTATACAGTGACCTCAGGATAAAGCAGTATATAGTGACCTCAGGATAAAGCAGTATACAGTGACCTCAGGATAAAGCAGTAAATAGTGACCTCAGGATAAAGCAATATACAGTGACCTCAGGATAAAGCAGTAATACAGTGACCTCAGGATAAAGCAGTATATAGTGACCTCAGGATAAAGCAGTATACAGTGACCTCAGGATAAAGCAGTATATAGTGACCTCAGATAAAGTAGTATATAGTGACCTCAGAATAAAGCAGTATATAGTGACCTCAGAATAAAGCAGTATATAGTGACCTCAGTATAAAGCAGTATTACAGTGACCTCAGATAAAGCAGTATATAGTGACATCAGAATAAAGCAGTATATAGTGACCTCAGAATAAAGCAGTATATAGTGACATCAGGATAAAGCAGTATATAGTGACCTCAGTATAAAGCAGTATATAGTGACCTCAGGATAAAGCAATATATAGTGACCTCAGAATAAAGCAATATATAGTGACCTCAGGATAAAGCAGTATATAGTGACCTCAGTATAAAGCAGTATATAGTGACCTCAGAAAGCAATATATAGTGACCTCAGAATAAAGCAATATATAGTGACCTCAGAATAAAGCAATATATAGTGACCTCAGAATAAAGCAGTATATAGTGACCTCAGGATAAAGCAGTATACAGTGACCTCAGGATAAAGCAGTATATAGTGACCTCAGGATAAAGCAGTATACAGTGACCTCAGTCAAAAGCAGTATATAGTGACCTCAGAATAAAGCAGTATATAGTGACCTCAGAATAAAGCAGTATATAGTGACATCAGGATAAAGCAGTATATAGTGACCTCAGTATAAAGCAGTATATAGTGACCTCAGAATAAAGCAGTATATAGTGACCTCAGGATAAAGCAGTATATAGTGACCTCAGGATAAAGCAATATATAGTGACCTCAGGATAAAGCAGTATATAGTGACCTCAGAATAAAGCAATATATAGTGACTCAGGATAAAGTAGTATATAGTGACCTCAGAATAAAGCAGTATATAGTGACCTCAGGATAAAGCAGTATATAGTGACCTCAGGATAAAGCAGTATATAGTGACCTCAGGATAAAGTAGTATATAGTGACCTCAGAATAAAGCAGTATATAGTGATCTCAGGATAAAGCAGTATATAGTGACCTCAGGATAAAGCAGTATATAGTGACCTCTGGATAAAGCAGTATATAGTGACCTCAGAATAAAGCAGTATATAGTGACCTCAGGATAAAGCAATATATAGTGACCTCAGAATAAAGCGTATATAGTGACCTCAGGATAAAGGCAATATATAAGTGACCTCAGAATAAAGCAATATATAGTGACCTCAGGATAAAGCAATATATAGTGACCTCAGAATAAAGCAATATATAGTGACCTCAGGATAAGTAGTATATAGTGACCTCAGAATAAAGCAGTATATAGTGACCTCAGAATAAAGCAATATATAGTGACCTCAGAATAAAGCAGTATATAGTGACATCAGGATAAAGCAGTATACAGTGACCTTAGAATAAAGCAGTATATAGTGACCTCAGGATAAAGCAGTATATAGTGACCTCAGGATAAAGCAGTATATAGTGACCTTAAAATAAAGCAGTATATAGTGACATCAGGATAAGCAGTATATAGTGACCTCAGGATAAAGCAGTATATAGTGACATCAGGATAAAGCAGTATATAGTGACCTTAGAATAAAGCAGTATATAGTGACCTCAGGATAAAGCAGTATATAGTGACCTTAGAATAAAGCAGTATATAGTGACATCAGGATAAAGCAGTATATAGTGACATCAGGATAAAGCAGTATATTGTGACTTCTGACCTCAAGATACAACGCTTGTTGTGGGATACAGTGAGTTGTTTGTGATTACTATACCTGATTTCAGAGAATGATCCTCACTACACGTTTCTGCACCACGATTCTCACCTGCACAACACAATGAGGAACACGCTGAGTGTGGGTGAGATTGCTAATACTGTAGCTGCCAGTCACAAAATTGTCAGCCAGAAAGAGAAACATGTTATATATAATAAGAAGAGTCTTGAGGGTATATAGAGCCAAGTATATAATATAGAAGGGGCAGTATACAATAAATAACTGTGTAAGGGTACATAGAGGGGCAGTATATAATGAGGGGTGTGTGTAGAGGGGCAGTATATAATAAATAACTGTGTAAGGGTACATAGAGGGGGAGTATATAATGAGCATAAGGGTGTATAAAGGGCCAGTATATAATGAGCATAAGGGTATATAAAGGGCCAGTATATAATGAGCATAAGGGTATATAAAGGGCCAGTATATAATGAGCCTAAGGGTGTATAAAGAGCCAGTATATAATGAGTGTGAGGGTGTATAAAGGGCTAGTATATAATGAGCATGAGGGTATATAAAGTTCCAGTATATAATGAGCATGAGGGTGTATAAATAGCCAGTATATGAGTATGAGGGTGTATAAAGGGCCAGTATATGAGCATGAGGGTGTATAAAGGGCCAGTATATAATGAGCATAAGGGTGTGTAAAGGGCCAGTATATAATGAGCATAAGGGTATATAAAGGGCCAGTATATAATGAGCATAAGGGTATATAAAGGGCCAGTATATAATGAGCATAAGGGTGTATAAAGAGCCAGTATATAATGAGTGTGAGGGTGTATAAAGGGCTAGTATATAATGAGCATGAGGGTATATAAAGTTCCAGTATATAATGAGCATGAGGGTGTATAAATAGCCAGTATATGAGTATGAGGGTGTATAAAGGGCCAGTATATGAGCATGAGGGTGTATAAAGGGCCAGTATATAATGAGCATAAGGGTGTGTAAAGGGCCAGTATATAATGAGCATAAGGGTATATAAAGGGCCAGTATATAATGAGCATGAGGGTATATAAAGTGCCAGTATATAATGAGCATAAGGGTGTATAAAGAGCCAGTATATGAGTGTGAGGGTGTATAAAGGGCTAGTATATAATGAGCATAAGGGTGTATAAAGGGCCAGTATATAATGAGTGTGAGGGTGTATAAAGGGCCAGTATATAATGAGTGTGAGGGTGTATAAAGGGCCAGTATATAATGAGTGTGAGGGTGTATAAAGGGCCAGTATATAATGAGTGTGAGGGTGTATAAAGGGCTAGTATATAATGAGCATAAGGGTGTATAAAGGGTCAGTATATAATGAGCATAAGGGTGTATAAAGGGCCAGTATATAATGAGCATAAGGGTGTATAAAGAGCCAGTATATGAGTGTGAGGGTGTATAAAGGGCTAGTATATAATGAGCATAAGGGTGTATAAAGAGCCAGTATATGAGCATAAGGGTGTATAAAGAGCCAGTATACAATGAGCATAAGGGTGTATAAAAGGCCAGTATATAATGAGTGTGAGGGTGTATATAGAGCCAGTATATAATGAGTGTGAGGGTGTATAAAGGGCTAGTATATAATGAGCATAAGGGTGTATAAAGGGCCAGTATATGAGTGTGAGGGTGTATAAAGGGCCAGTATATGAGTGTGAGGGTGTATAAAGGGTCAGTATATAATGAGCATGAGGGTGTATAAAGGGCCAGTATATGAGTGTGAGGGTGTATAAAGGGCCAGTATATAATGAGTGTGAGGGTGTATAAAGGGCCAGTATATGAGCATGAGGGTGTATAAAGGGCCAGTATATAATGAGCATAAGGGTATATAAAGTGCCAGTATATAATGAGCATAAGGGTGTATAAAGGGCCAGTATATAATGAGCATAAGGGTGTATAAAGGGCCAGTATATGAGCATGAGGGTGTATAAAAGGCCAGTATATAATGAGCATAAGGGTATATAAAGGGTCAGTATATAATGAGCATAAGGGTATATAAAGGGTCAGTATATAATGAGCATAAGGGTGTATAAAGAGCCAGTATATAATGAGCATAAGGGTGTATAAAGGGCCAGTATATAATGAGTGTGAGGGTGTATAAAGGGCCAGTATATAATGAGCCTAAGGGTATATAAAGGGCCAGTATATAATGAGCATAAGGGTGTATAAAGGGCCAGTATATAATGAGCATAAGGGTGTATAAAGGGCCAGTATATGAGCATGAGGGTGTATAAAAGGCGAGTATATAATGAGCATAAGGGTATATAAAGGGTCAGTATATAATGAGCATAAGGGTATATAAAGGGTCAGTATATAATGAGCATAAGGGTGTATAAAGAGCCAGTATATAATGAGCATAAGGGTGTATAAAGGGCCAGTATATAATGAGCATGAGGGTGTATAAAGAGCCAGTATATGAGTATGAGGGTGTATAAAGGGCCAGTATATGAGCATGAGGGTGTATAAAGGGCCAGTATATAATGAGCATAAGGGTGTATAAAGGGCCAGTATATAATGAGCATAAGGGTGTATAAAGGGCCAGTATATAATGAGTGTGAGGGTGTATAAAGGGCCAGTATATAATGAGTGTGAGGGTGTATAAAGGGCCAGTATATAATGAGCATAAGGGTGTATATAGAGGGTGTATATAGTTTAAGAGAACCTTTTAAACTAGGCAAAGGGGGGGAGGGTCAATTTGAACAAAATAGAACAGAGAGATCAGTGTCTGAATATGTCACTCCATTAATATCTCAAGGAAGGGATGACTTAAGAAATGTCACATTAGAAAGTATAGAGGAAAGTACACCAAGTAGCAGCAGAAAGCACATGAAAATGTAATGTATGACAACAAATGCAAGAAGCATGACAGGTAAAATGGGGGAGCTGACGCTCTTGGTTGCAGAAGAGGACTATGATGTTATCAGTATAACTGAAACTTGGTGGGATGATTCACATGACTGGGCAGTTAACTTAGAGGGGTATACATTATTTAGGAGGGACAGGAATAATAAAAGGGGTGGAGGAATCTGCATGTATATTAAACCTGACCTTAAACCTACAATAAGGGAAGATATTTATGATACAAGTGACAATGTAGAGACCCTGTGGGTTGAAATAAAGAGTGGGGGGAAAAATCCTAAAAAAATATTACTAGGAACATGCTACAAGCCCCCAACATTAGTGACCCGGAGGAAACTCAACTACTTATCCAAATAGGTAAGGCTGCTAATAACAGTGCTGTAATTATGGGAGATTTTAACTACCCTGATATAAACTGGGCCAATGAAACTAGTAATTCAGCTAAGGGGGATAGATTTTTAAATGTTCTCAGGGATAACTTCTTGTCACAATTAATAGAGGAGCCAACTAGGAGTAAAGCTATATTGGATTTAGTGCTATCAAACAATACAGATATAATATCAAACATAGAAGTTAAAGAACATTTGGGTAACAGTGATCATAACATGGTCACATTTGAAATCTCTTTTCATATGCAGTGTTTTAAAGGCTTAACTAAGACTTTTAATTTCAAGAAAGCAAAATTCAACGATTTAAGGAAATCATTAAATAATATAAATTGGGACAATGTACTCTCTAATAAAAATACAGAGGATAAATGGATAATATTTAAAAATTTGTTAAATAAATATACATATCAACACATACCATATGGTTATAAAAATAAAAATAAAAAAACTAAGCCGTTATGGCTAAATAAAAATGTTTTAAGAGAAATTAGGAAAAAACGTAGGGCATTTAAATTATTAAAAGAAAATAGTACAGACTCAGCATACAATATTTATAAGGAATGTAACAAAGCATGCAAAAAAGCAATCAAATTAGCCAAAATTGAAAATGAAAAATTAATTGCCAAGGATTCTAAGTCTAACCCTAAAAGGTTCTTTAAGTACATAAATAGCAAAAAGTCTAAGAAGGATAATATAGGTACATTAAAATGTGTGGAGGGTAGCATGATAAATAATGACAGGGAGAAGGCTGAGGTACTAAACCAGTTTTTTTCTTCAGTATACACAAGAGAAGAACCATTGAATGATACTTTTGAACATAATAGAACATGCCAGTCCATACCACTAACTGGGTTTTGTTTAGAGGATATGAGGAAAAAACTAAAAAATATTAAGGTAAATAAAACTCCAGGCCCAGATGGAATACACCCAAGGGTGTTAAGTGAACTTAGCACTGTTATAGACAAACCTTTACTCTTAATTTTTCAAGACTCATTATCCTCAGGCATGGTACCCCAGGATTGGCGTAAAGCTGATGTGGTGCCACTCTTCAAAAAGGGAAGCAGGGATGATCCAGGAAGCTATAGACCAGTTAGTCTGACATCAATAGTGGGGAAGATATTTGAAGGGATTATAAGGGATTATATTGATGAGCATATTCGTGTAAACAAGATTATGAGTTCTAATCAGCATGGCTTTAGGAGAAATAGATCATGTCAAACTAATCTAATTAGATTCTACGAGGAAGTAAGTAAAAATATAGATAAAGGGGAATCAGTTGATGTGATATACTTAGATTTTGCAAAGGCATTTGATACAGTGCCACATGAGAGATTAATGCACAAAATTAAGGGACTGGGAATAGCTGAAAATGTTAGCTCATGGATAAATAACTGGATAAAAGATAGGGAGCAACGAGTAGCAGTAAATGGATCATACTCAGATTGGACAAAGGTAATCAGTGGCGTCCCCCAGGGATCAGTACTGGGCCCTGTTCTTTTTAATATTTTTATAAATGACTTGGAGCAAGGATTAAATAGCGACATCTCTATTTTTGCAGATGATACTAAGTTAAGTAAGGTCATTAGGTCAGAGCAGGATGAACTCTCTTTGCAAAGGGATTTGCTAAAATTAGAACTATGGGCAAGTGAATGGAAAATGAGATTTAATACGGAAAAATGTAAGGTTCTACATTTTGGAAGTAAAAATAAGCAGGCTATGTATTTTTTAAATGGGACAAGACTTAGCTAAACACAGGAGGAAAGGGATTTGGGAGTAGTAATAGATAACAAGCTAAAGATGAGTGCACAATGCAGGGCAGCGGCTTCAAAGGCTAATAAGATACTAGCATGTATTAAAAGAGGCATTGATTCAAGGGAGGAAAGCATAATTCTGTCACTATATAAAGCCCTGGTAAGACCTCACCTTGAGTTTGGAGTGCAGTTCTGGGGACCGATTGCTAAAAAAGATATTGCAGAACTAGAAAAAGTTCAGAGAAGGGCCACAAAGCTAATAAGGGGATTGGAGAAATTAACCTATGAGGAGAGGCTAGCCAAACTGGGTCTGTTCTCTTTAGAAAAAAGGCGCTTGAGAGGTGACATGATTACTTTACATAAATATATTCAAGGCCCATATACAGAGATGGCAGAAGCTCTTTTTATTCCAAGAAAATTGGTTCTGACAAGAGGTCATAATTTAAGGTTGGAGGAAAGGAGATTTAATCTCCTGCAACGGAAACGTTTTTTCACTGTAAGAGCAATAAAATTGTGGAACTCATTACCAAAGGAGGTAGTGAATGCCAATACCATAGATACATTTAAAAATAGTCTGGATAAATTTCTGTATATAAACAAAATTCATGGATATGATTGCTAGTATTAAATGGGTCACATTTTAATGGGGTTATTTAAGCTTAACTGGAGCTTTTTGTAAGTATTTTAGATTTGTATAGGTTGAACTCGATGGACTTCAGTCTTTTTTCAACCTTATCTAGTATGTACTATGTTACTATGTATATAATGAGCATAAGGGTATATAAAGGGCCAGTATATAATGAGCATAAGGGTATATAAAGGGCCAGGATATAATGAGCATAAGGGTATATAAAGGGCCAGGATATAATGAGCATAAGGGTATATACAGGGCCAGTATATAATGAGCCTAAGGGTATATAAAGGGCCAGTATATAATGAGCCTAAGGGTATATAAAGGGCCAGTATATAATGAGTGTGAGGGTGTATAAAGGGCCAGTATATAATGAGTGTGAGGGTGTATAAAGGGCCAGTATATAATGAGTGTGAGGGTGTATAAAGGGCCAGTATATAATGAGCATAAGGGTGTATAAAGGGCCAGTATATAATGAGCATAAGGGTATATAAAGGGCCAGTATATAATGAGCATAAGGGTATATAAAGGTCCAGGATATAATGAGCATAAGGGTATATAAAGGGCCAGTATATAATGAGCCTAAGGGTATATAAAGGGACAGTATGTAATGAGCCTAAGGGTATATAAAGGGCCAGTATATAATGAGTGTGAGGGTGTATAAAGGGTCAGTATATAATGAGCGTGAGGGTGTATAAAGGGTCAGTATATAATGAGCATGAGGGTGTATAAAGGGCCAGTATATAATGAGTGTGAGGGTGTATAAAGGGCCAGTATATAATGAGTGTGAGGGTGTATAAAGGGTCAGTATATAATGAGCATGAGGGTGTATAAAGGGCCAGTATATAATGAGTGTGAGGGTGTATAAAGAGCCAGTATATAATGAGTGTGAGGGTGTATAAAGGGTCAGTATATAATGAGCATAAGGGTGTATAAAGGGCCAGTATATAATAAATGCGAGGGTGTATAAAGGGTCAGTATATAATGAGCATGAGGGTGTATAAAGGGCCAGTATATAATGAGCATAAGGGTATATAAAGGGCCAGTATATAATGAGCCTAAGGGTATATAAAGGGCCAGTATATAATGAGCATAAGGGTATATATAGGGCCAGTATATAATGAGCATAAGGGTGTATAAAGGGGCAGTATATAATGAGCATAAGGGTGTATAAAAGGCCAGTATATAATGAGTGTGAGGGTGTATAAAGGGTCAGTATATAATGAGCATGAAGGTGTATAAAGGGCCAGTATATAATGAGCATAAGGGTATATAAAGTGTCAGTATATAATGAGCCTAAGGGTATATAAAGGGCCAGTATATAATGAGCATAAGGGTATATAAAGGGCCAGTATATAATGAGCATACGGGTGTATAAAGGGTCAGTATATAATCAGCATAAGGGTGTATAAAAGGCCAGTATATAATGAGTGTGAGGGTGTATAAAGGGCCAGTATATAATAAATGCAAGGGTGTATAAAGGGTCAGTATATAATGAGCATGAGGGTGTATAAAGGTCCAGTATATAATAAATGCAAGGTTGTATAAAGGGTCAGTATATAATGAGCATAAGGGTGTATAAAGGGCCAGTATATAATAAATGTGAGGGTGCATAAAGGGCCAGTATATAATGAGCATAAGGGTATATAAAGGCCCAGTATATAATGAGCATAAGGGTATATAAAGGGCCAGTATATAATGAGCATAAGGGTGTATAAAGGGCCAGTATATAATGAGCATAAGGGTATATAAAGGGTCAGTATATAATGATTGTGAGGGTGTATAAAGGGCCAGTATATAATGAGCATAGGGGTGTATAAAGGGCCAGTATATAATGATTGTGAGGGTGTATAAAGGGCCAGTATATAATGAGCATAGGGGTGTATAAAGGGCCAGTATACAATGAGCATAAGGGTGTATAAAGGGCCAGTATATAATGATTGTGATGGTGTATATAGGGCCAGTATATAATGAGCATAAGGGTGTATAAAAGGCCAGTATATAATGAGTGTGTGGGTGTATAAAAGGCCAGTATATAATGAGTGTGAGGGTATATAAAGGGTCAGTATATAATGAGCATATGGGTGTATAAAGGGCCAGTATATAATGAGCATAAGGGTATATAAAGGGCCAGTATATAATGAGCATAAGGGTGTATAAAGGGTCAGTATATAATGAGCATAAGGGTGTATAAAAGGCCAGTATATAATGAGTGTGAGGGTGTATAAAGGGCCAGTATATACTGAGCATGAGGGTGTATAAAGGGCCAGTATATAATAAATGCAAGGGTGTATAAAGGGTCAGTATATAATGAGCATAAGGGTGTATAAAGGGCCTGTATATAATGAGCATAAGGGTGTATAAAGGGCCTGTATATAATGAGCATAAGGGTGTATAAAGGGTCAGTATATAATGAGCATAAGGGTATATAAAGGGTCAGTATATAATGAGCATGAGGGTGTATAAAAGGCCAGTATATAATGAGCATAAGGGTGTATAAAGGGCCAGTATATAATGAGTGTGAGGGTGTGTAAAGGGTCAGTATATAATGAGCATGAGGGTGTATAAAAGGCCAGTATATAATGAGTGTGAGGGTGTATAAAGGGTCAGTATATAATGAGCATGAGGGTGTATAAAGGACCAGTATATAATGAGCATAAGGGTGTATAAAGAGCCAGTATATAATGAGCATGAGGGTGTATAAAGGGCCAGTATATAATGAGCATAAGGGTGTATAAAGGGCCATTATATCATGAGCGTGAGGGTGTATAAAGGGTCAGTATATAATGAGCATAAGGGTGTATAAAGAGCCAGTATATAATGAGCGTGAGGGTGTATAAAGGGCCAGTATATAATGAGCGTGAGGGTGTATAAAGGGTCAGTATATAATGAGCGTGAGGGTGTATAAAGGGCCAGTATATAATGAATGTGAGGGTGTATAAAGGGTCAGTATATAATGAGCATAAGGGTGTATAAAGAGCCAGTATATAATGAGCGTGAGGGTGTATAAAGGGTCAGTATATAATGAGCATAAGGGTGTATAAAAAGCCAGTATATAATGAGCGTGAGGGTGTATAAAGGGCCAGTATATAATGAGCATAAGGGTGTATAAAAAGCCAGTATATAATGAGCGTGAGGGTGTATAAAGGGTCAGTATATAATGAGCATAAGGGTGTATAAAAAGCCAGTATATAATGAGCGTGAGGGTGTATAAAGGGCCAATATTTAGTGAGGGTGTATAAGGGGCCAGTATATAATGAGCATAAGGGTGTATAAAGGTGCAGTATATGAGGGGTGTATAATGCAGTATATAATGAGTGTGAGGGTGTAAAGAGGTGCAGTATATAATGGGGTGGGTGAGGTTATATAGAGGTGCAGTATATAATAAGGAGCGTGTGAATTTGTAGAGAGAGGTACCAGGTCATGGTTAGTGTTAATAGCAGTGGGCACCAGGTCATGGTTAATTGTTTAGGCACCAGGTAACAGGGTTTATAGCAGTGGGCACTATGTCATGGTTAGGGTTAGTAGCAGTGGGCATCAGGTCATGTTTAGGGTTAGTAGCAGTGGGCATCAGGTCATGTTTAGGGTTAGTAGCAGTGGGCATCAGGTCATTTTTAGGGTTAGTAGCAGTGGGCACCAAGTCATAGTTAGGGTTAGTAGTAGTGGGCACCAGATCATTATTAGGGTTAATAAGAGTGGGCACCATTTCATGGTTAGGTTTAATAGCAGTGTAAACTAGTTCATGGTTAGGGTTAGTAGCACTGGGCACCATGTCATGGTTAGGGTTAGTAGCAGTGGGCACCAGGCCATGGTTAAGGTTAATAGCAGTGGGCACCAGGTCATGGTTAGGGTTAGTAGCAGTGGGCATCAGGTCAAGTTTATGGTTAGTAGCAGTGGGCATCAGGTCATGTTTAGGGTTAGCAGCAGTGGGCATCAGGTCATGGTGAGGGTTAATAGCAATGGGCACCATGTCATGGTTAGGGTTAGTAGCAGTGGGCATCAGGTCATGTTTAGGGTTAGTAGCAGTGGGCATCAGGTCATGTTTAGGGTTAGTAGCAGTGGGCACCATATCATTATTAGGGTTAGTAGCAGTGGGCATCAGGTCATGTTTAGGGTTAGTAGCAGTGGGCACCATATCATTATTAGGGTTAGTAGCAGTGGGCATCAGGTCATGTTTAGGGTTAGTAGCAGTGGGCACCAAGTCATAGTTAGGGTTAGTAGTAGTGGGCACCAGATCATTATTAGGGTTAATAAGAATGGGCACCAGGCCATGGTTAAGGTTAATAGCAGTGGGCACCAGGTCATGGTTAGTAGCAGTGGGCATCAGGTCAAGTTTATGATTAGTAGCAGTGGGCATCAGGTCATGTTTAGGGTTAGCAGCAGTGGGCATCAGGTCATGGTGAGGGTTAATAGCAATGGGCACCATGTCATGGTTAGGGTTAGTAGCAGTAGAATCAGGTCATGTTTATGGTTAGTAACATTAGGCATCAGGTCATGTTCAGGGTTAATAGCAGTGAGCACCAGGGTATGGTTAGGGTTAATAACAGTAGGCACCAGGGCATGGTTAGAGTTAGTAGCACTGTACACTAGGTCATGGTTAGGATTAAAAGCATTAGACACCAGGTAATGGTTAGGGTTAGTAGCCATTGGCATCAGGTCATGTTTAGGGTTAGTAGCAGTGGGCACCAGGTCATGGTTAGCATTAGTAGCAGTGGGCACCAGGTTATGGTGTTAGTTGCAGTAAGTACTGGGTTATGGTTAGGGCTAGCAGCAGTGTACACCATGTCATGGTTAGGGTTAGTAGCAGTGTACACCATGTAATAGTTAGGGTTAGTAGCAGTGGACTTCATGTCATGGTTAGGGTTAGTAGCAGTGGGCACCAAGTCATGGTTAGGGTTAATAGCAGTGGGAACCAAGTCATGGTTAGGGTTAGTAGCATTAGGCATGAGGTCATGGTTAGGGTTAGTAGCAGAGGGCATGAGGTCATGGTTAGGGTTAGTAGCTGTGTACACCCGGTCATGGATAGGGTTAATAACAGTTAGGGTTAATAGCAGTGGGCACCATTTCATGGTTAGGGTTAACAGCTTTGGGCACCATGACATGGTTTGGGTTAGTAGCAGTGGGCACCAAGTCATGGTTAGGGTTAGTAGCATTAGACACCAGGTAATGGTTAGGGTTAGTAGCCGTTGGCATCAGGTCATGTTTAGGGTTAGTAGCAGTGGGCACCAGGTCATGGTTAGCATTAGTAGCAGTGGGCACCAGGTTATGGTGTTAGTTGCAGTAAGTACTGGGTTATGGTTAGGGCTAGCAGCAGTGTACACCATGTCATGGTTAGGGTTAGTAGCAGTGTACATCATGGCATGGTTAGAGTTAGTAGCAGTGGGCACCAAGTCATGGTTAGGGTTAGTAGCAGTGGGCATCAGGTCATGTTAATGGTTAGTAGTAGTGGGCACCAGGTTATAGTGTTAGTTGCAGTAAGTACTGGGTTATGGTTAGGGCTAGTAGCAGTGTACACCATGTCATGGTTAGGGTTAGTAGCAGTGTACACCATGTAATAGTTAGGTTTAGTAGCAGTGTACTTCATGTCATGGTTAGGGTTAGTAGCAGTGGGCACCAAGTCATGGTTAGGGTTAGTAGCATTAGGCATGAGGTCATGGTTAGGGTTAGTAGCAGAGGGCATGAGGTCATGGTTAGGGTTAGTAGCAGAGGGCATGAGGTCATGGTTAGAGTTAGTAGCTGTGTACACCCGGTCATCAATAGGGTTAGTACCATAGGGCATGATATAATGGTTAGCTAGTAGCAGTGCACATCAGGTCATGGTTAGGGTTAGTTGCATGAGGTCATGGTTAGAGTTAGTAGCTGTGTACACCATGTCATGGTTAGTGTTAATAGCTTTGGGCACCAGGTAACAGTTAGGATTAATAGCAGTCGGCACCATTTCATGGTTAGGGTTAACAGCTTTGGGCACCATGACATGGTTTGGGTTAGTAGCAGTGGGCACCAGGTCATGGTTAAGGTTAGTAGCATTAGACACCAGGTAATGGTTAGGGTTAGTAGCCGTTGGCATCAGGTCATGTTTAGGGTTAGTAGCAGTGGGCACCAGGTCATGGTTAGCATTAGTAGCAGTGGGCACCAGGTTATGGTGTTAGTTGCAGTAAGTACTGGGTTATGGTTAGGGCTAGCAGCAGTGTACACCATGTCATGGTTAGGGTTAGTAGCAGTGTACACCATGGCATGGTTAGGGTTAGTAGCAGTGGGCACCAGATCATGGTTAGGGTTAGTAGCAGTGGGCATCAGGTCATGTTAACGGTTAGTAGTAGTGGGCACCAGGTTATAGTGTTAGTTGCAGTAAGTACTGGGTTATGGTTAGGGCTAGTAGCAGTGTACACCATGTCATGGTTAGGGTTAGTAGCAGTGTACACCATGTAATAGTTAGGGTTAGTAGCAGTGTACTTCATGTCATGGTTAGGGTTAGTAGCAGTGGGCACCAAGTCATGGTTAGGGTTAATAGCAGTGGGCACCAAGTCATGGTTTGGGTTAATAGCAGTGGGCACCAAGTCATGGTTAGGGTTAATAGCATTAGGCATGAGGTTAGGGTTAGTAGCAGAGGGCATGAGGTTATGGTTAGGGTTAGTAGCAGAGGGCATGAGGTCATGGTTAGAGTTAGTAGCTTGGTACACCCGGTCATGGATAGGGTTAGTACCAGAGGGCATGACATAATGGTTAGCTAGTAGCAGTGCACATCAGGTCATGGTTAGGGTTAGTTGCATTGAGCATGAGGTCATGGTTAGAGTTAGTAGCTGTGTACACCAGGTCATGGTTAGTGTTAATAGCTTTGGGCACCAGGTAACAGTTTGGGTTAGTAGCAGTGGGCACCAGGTCATGGTTAGGGTTAGTAGCATTGGGCACCAGGTCATGGTTAGGGTTAGTAGCAGTGTGCACTAGGTCATGGTTAGGGTAAGTAGCAGCGTTCACTAGGTCATGGTTAGGGTTAGTAGCATTGGACACTAGGTCATGGTTAGGGTAAGTAGCAGCGTTCACTAGGTCATGGTTAGGGTTAGTAGCATTGGACACCAGGTCATGGTTAGGGTTAATAGCATTGGGCACCATGTCATAGTTCAGGTTAAAAGCAGTGGGCACCAGGGCATGGTTAGGTTTAGGAGCAGTGGGCACCAGGTCATGGTTAGGTTTAGGAGCAGTGGGCACCAGGTCATGGTTAGGTTTAGCAGCAGTGGGCACCAGGTCATGTTTAGGTTTAGCAGCAGTGGGCACCAGGTCATGGTTTGGTTTAGGAGCAGTGGGCACCAGGTCATGGTTAGGTTTAGCAGCAGTGGGCACCAGGTCATGGTTAGTTTTAGCTGCAGTGGGCACCAGGTCATGGTTTGGTTTAGGAGCAGTGGGCACCAGGTCATGGTTAGGTTTAGGAGCAGTGGGCACCAGGTCATGGTTAGGTTTAGCAGCAGTGGGCACCAGTCATGGTTAGGTTTAGCAGCAGTGGGCACCAGTCATGGTTTGGTTTAGAAGCAGTGGGCACCAGGTCAGGTTTGGTTTAGGAGCAGTGGGAACCAGGTCATGGTTAGATTTAGGAGCAGTGGGCACCAGGTCATGGTTTGGTTAGGAGCAGTGGGCACCAGGTCATGGTTAGGTTTAGCAGCAGTGGGCACCAGGTCATGGTTAGGTTTAGCAGCAGTGGGCACCAGGTCATGGTTAGTTTTAGCAGCAGTGGGCACCAGGTCATGGTTAGGTTTAGCAGCAGTGGGCACCAGGTCATGGTTTGGTTTAGGAGCAGTGGGCACCAGGTCATGGTTAGATTTAGCAGCAGTGGGCACCAGGTCATGGGTAGGTTTAGCAGCAGTGGGCACCAGGTCATGGTTTGGTTTAGGAGCAGTGGGCACCAGGTCATGGTTTGGTTTAGGAGCAGTGGGCACCAGGTCATGGTTAGGGTTAGTAGCATTGGACACCAGGTCATGGTTAGGGTTAATAGCATTGGGCACCATGTCATAGTTCGGGTTAAAAGCAGTGGGCACCAGGGCATGGTTAGGTTTAGGAGCAGTGGGCACCAGGTCATGGTTAGGTTTAGGAGCAGTGGGCACCAGGTCATGGTTAGGTTTAGCAGCAGTGGGCACCAGGTCATGGTTAGGTTTAGCAGCAGTGGGCACCAGGTCATGGTTTGGTTTAGGAGCAGTGGGCACCAGGTCATGGTTAGGTTTAGCAGCAGTGGGCACCAGGTCATGGTTAGGTTTAGCAGCAGTGGGCATCAGGTCATGTTTAGGGTTAGCAGCAGTGGGCACCAGGTCAGGGTTTGGTTTAGGAGCAGTGGGCACCAGGTCATGGTTAGGTTTAGCAGCAGTGGGCACCAGGTCATGGTTAGTTTTAGCTGCAGTGGGCACCAGGTCATGGTTTGGTTTAGGAGCAGTGGCACCAGGTCATGGTTAGGTTTAGGAGCAGTGGGCACCAGGTCATGGTTAGGTTTAGCAGCAGTGGGCACCAGTCATGGTTAGGTTTAGCAGCAGTGGGCACCAGTCATGGTTTGGTTTAGAAGCAGTGGGCACCAGGTCATGGTTTGGTTTAGGAGCAGTGGGAACCAGGTCATGGTTAGATTTAGGAGCAGTGGGCACCAGGTCATGGTTTGGTTTAGGAGCAGTGGGCACCAGGTCATGGTTAGGTTTAGCAGCAGTGGGCACCAGGTCATGGTTAGGTTTAGCAGCAGTGGGCACCAGGTCATGGTTAGTTTTAGCAGCAGTGGGCACCAGGTCATGGTTAGGTTTAGCAGCAGTGGGCACCAGTCATGGTTTGGTTTAGGAGCAGTGGGCACCAGGTCATGGTTAGATTTAGGAGCAGTGGGCACCAGGTCATAGTTAGGGTTAGCAGTCAGTGGGCACCAGGGTCATGTTTGGTTTAGGAGCAGTGGGGCACCAGGTCATGGTTTTGGTTTAGGAGCAGTGGGGCACACAGGTCATGGTTAGGGTTAGTAGCATTGGACACCAGGTCATGGTTAGGTTTAATAGCATTGGGCACCATGTCATGAGTTAGGTTTAAAGCAGTGGGCACCAGGTCATGGTTAGGTTTAGGAGCAGTGGGCACCAGGTCATGGTTAGGTTTAGGAGCAGTGGGCACCAGGTCATGGTTAGGTTTAGCAGCAGTGGGCACCAGGTCATGTTTAGGTTTAGCAGCAGTGGGCACCAGGTCATGGTTTGGTTTAGGAGCAGTGGGCACCAGGTCATGGTTAGGTTTAGCAGCAGTGGGCACCAGGTCATGGTTAGTTTTAGCTGCAGTGGGCACCAGGTCATGGTTTGGTTTAGGAGCAGTGGGCACCAGGTCATGGTTAGGTTTAGGAGCAGTGGGCACCAGGTCATGGTTAGGTTTAGCAGCAGTGGGCACCAGTCATGGTTAGGTTTAGCAGCAGTGGGCACCAGTCATGGTTTGGTTTAGAAGCAGTGGGCACCAGGTCATGGTTTGGTTTAGGAGCAGTGGGAACCAGGTCATGGTTAGATTTAGGAGCAGTGGGCACCAGGTCATGTTTGGTTTAGGAGCAGTGGGCACCAGGTCATGGTTAGGTTTAGCAGCAGTGGGCACCAGGTCATGGTTAGGTTTAGCAGCAGTGGGCACCAGGTCATGGTTAGTTTTAGCAGCAGTGGGCACCAGGTCATGTTAGGTTTAGCAGCAGTGGGCACCAGGTCATGGTTTGGTTTAGGAGCAGTGGGCACCAGGTCATGGTTAGATTTAGCAGCAGTGGGCACCAGGTCATGGTTAGGTTTAGCAGCAGTGGGCACCAGGTCATGGTTTGGTTTAGGAGCAGTGGGCACCAGGTCATGGTTTGGTTTAGGAGCAGTGGGCACCAGGTCATGGTTAGGGTTAGTAGCATTGGACACCAGGTCATGGTTAGGGTTAATAGCATTGGGCACCATGTCATAGTTCGGGTTAAAAGCAGTGGGCACCAGGGCATGGTTAGGTTTAGGAGCAGTGGGCACCAGGTCATGGTTAGGTTTAGGAGCAGTGGGCACCAGGTCATGGTTAGGTTTAGCAGCAGTGGGCACCAGGTCATGGTTAGGTTTAGCAGCAGTGGGCACCAGTCATGGTTTGGTTTAGGAGCAGTGGGCACCAGGTCATGGTTAGGGTTAGGCAGCAGTGGGCACCAGGTCATGGTTAGATTTAGGCAGCAGTGGGCACCAGGTCATGGTTTGGTTTAGGAGCAGTGGGCACCAGGTCATGGTTAGATTTAGGAGGCAGTGGGCACCAAGCATGGTTGGTTAGGAACATGCACCAGGTCATGGTTAGGTTAGCAGCAGTGGGCACCAGGTCATGGTTAGTTTTAGCAGCAGTGGGCACCAGGTCATGGTTAGGTTTAGCAGCAGTGGGCACCAGGTCATGGTTTGGTTTAGGAGCAGTGGGCACCAGGTCATGGTTAGGTTTAGCAGCAGTGGGCACCAGGTCATGGTTAGGTTTAGCAGCAGTGGGCACCAGGTCATGGTTTGGTTTAGGAGCAGTGGGCACCAGGTCATGGTTAGGTTTAGGAGCAGTGGGCACCAGGTCATGGTTAGGTTTAGCAGCAGTGGGCACCAGTCATGGTTAGGTTTAGCAGCAGTGGGCACCAGTCATGGTTTGGTTTAGAAGCAGTGGGCACCAGGTCATGGTTTGGTTTAGGAGCAGTGGGCACCAGGTCATGGTTAGATTTAGCAGCAGTGGGCACCAGGTCATGGTTAGGTTTAGCAGCAGTGGGCACCAGGTCATGGTTAGGTTTAGCAGCAGTGGGCACCAGGTCATGGTTAGGTTTAGCAGCAGTGGGCACCAGGTCATGGTTAGGGTTAGTAGCAGTGGGCACCAGTCATGGTTAGGGTTAATAGCAGTGGGCACCAAGTCATGGTTAGGGTTAGTACATTAGGCATGAGGTCATGGTTAGGGTTATAGCAGAGGGCATGAGGTCATGGTTAGGGTTAGTAGCAGAGGGCATGAGGTCATGGTTAGAGTTAGTAGCTGTGTACACCCGGTCATGGATAGGGGTAGTACCAGAGGGCATGATATAATGGTTAGCTAGTACCAGTGCACATCAGGTCATGGTTAGGGTTAGTGTTAGTTGCATTGGAGCATGAGGTCATGGTTAGTGTTAATAGCTTTGGGGCACCAGGTACAGTTAGGGTTAATAGCAGTGGGGCACCAGGTCATGGTTTGGTTTAGGAGCAGTGGGCACCAGGTCATGGTTAGGTTTAGCAGCAGTGGCACCAGGTCATGGTTAGGTTTAGCAGCAGTGGGCACCAGGTCATGGTTTGGTTTAGGGAGCAGTGGGGCACCAGGTCATGGTTAGATTTAGGAGCAGTGGGCACCAGATCATGGTTTGGTTTAGGAACAGTGGGGGCACCAGGTCATGGTTAGGTTTAGCAGCAGTGGGCACCAGGTCTTGGTTAGGTTTAGCAGCAGTGGGCACCAGGTCATGTTAGGTTTAGCAGCAGTGGGCACCAGGTCATGGTTTGGTTTAGGAGCAGTGGGCACCAGGTCATGGTTAGGTTTAGCAGCAGTGGGCACCAGGTCATGGTTAGGTTTAGCAGCAGTGGGCACCAGGTCATGGTTTGGTTTAGGAGCAGTGGGCACCAGGTCATGGTTAGGTTTAGGAGCAGTGGGCACCAGGTCATGGTTAGGTTTAGGAGCAGTGGGCACCAGTCATGGTTTGGTTTAGGAGCAGTGGGCACCAGTCATGGTTTGGTTTAGGAGCAGTGGGCACCAGGTCATGGTTTGGTTTAGGAGCAGTGGGCACCAGGTCATGGTTAGATTTAGGAGCAGTGGGCACCAGGTCATGGTTAGGTTTAGCAGCAGTGGGCACCAGGTCATGGTTAGGTTTAGCAGCAGTGGGCACCAGGTCATGGTTAGTTTTAGCAGCAGTGGGCACCAGGTCATGGTTAGGGTTAGTAGCAGTGGGCACCAGTCATGGTTAGGGTTAATAGCAGTGGGCACCAAGTCATGGTTAGGGTTAGTAGCATTAGGCATGAGGTCATGGTTAGGGTTAGTAGCAGAGGGCATGAGGTCATGGTTAGGGTTAGTAGCAGAGGGCATGAGGTCATGGTTAGGGTTAGTAGCAGAGGGCATGAGGTCATGGTTAGAGTTAGTAGCTGTGTACACCCGGTCATGGATAGGGTTAGTACCAGAGGGCATGATATAATGGTTAGCTAGTACCAGTGCACATCAGGTCATGGTTAGGGTTAGTTGCATTGAGCATGAGGTCATGGTTAGTGTTAATAGCTTTGGGCACCAGGTAACAGTTAGGTTAATAGCAGTGGGCACCAGACATGGTTTGGGTTAGTAGCAGTGGGCACCAGGTCATGGTTAGGGTTAGTAGCATTGGGCACCAGGTCATGGTTAGGGTTAGTAGCAACGTGCACTAGGTCATGGTTAGGGTAAGTAGCAGCATTCACTAGGTCATGGTTAGGGTTAGTAGCATTGGACACTAGGTCATGGTTAGGGTAAGTAGCAGCGTTCACTAGGTTATGGTTAGGGTTAGTAGCATTGGACACCAGGTCATGGTTAGGGTTAATAGCAGTGTACACTAGGTCATGGTTAAGGGTAATAGCTTTGGGCACCATGTCATGGTTAGGGATAATAGCATTGGGCACCATGTCATAGTTAGGGTTAAAAGCAGTGGGCACCAGGGCATGGTTAGGTTTAGGAGCAGTGGGAACTAGGTAATCGTTAGGTTTAGGAGCAGTGGGCACCAGGTCATGGTTAGGTTTAGGAGCAGTGGGCACCAGGTCATGGTTAGGTTTAGCAGCAGTGGGCACCAGGTCATGGTTAGGTTTAGCAGCAGTGGGCACCAGGTCATGGTTTGGTTTAGGAGCAGTGGGCACCAGGTCATGGTTAGGTTTAGCAGCAGTGGGCACCAGGTCATGGGTTAGGTTTAGCAGTAGTGGGCACCAGGTCATGGTTTGGTTTAGGATCAGTGAGCACCAGGTCATGGCTAGGTTTAGGAGCAGTGGTCACCAGGTCATGGTTAGGTTTAGGAGCAGTGGGCACCAGGTCATGGTTAGGTTTAGCAGCAGTGGGCACCAGTCATGGTTTGGTTTAGGAGCAGTGGGCACCAGGTCATGGTTTGGTTTAGGAGCAGTGGGCACCAGGTCATGGTTAGATTTAGGAGCAGTGGGCACCAGATCATGGTTTGGTTTAGGAACAGTGGGCACCAGATCATGGTTAGGTTTAGCAGCAGTGGGCACCAGGTCATGGTTAGGTTTAGCAGCAGTGGGCACCAGGTCATGGTTAGGTTTAGCAGCAGTGGGCACCAGGTTATGGTTAGGTTTAGGAGCAGTGGGCACCAGGTCATGGTTAGGTTTAGGAGCAGTGGGCACCAGGTCATGGTTAGGTTTAGGAGCAGTGGGCACCAGGTCATGGTTAGGTTTAGGAGCAGTTGGCACTGGATCATGTTTAGGGTTCTTAGCAGTGGGCACCAGGTCATGGTTATGGTTAGTAGAAGTGGGCACTGGCAAGGGTTAATGGTTGTCTGGAGCATGACCTGTCTGCAGTGACATTAATAAAGGTCATTACGCTCACAACAGGCTGAAGCATTATTTAATCACAATGTAGTCGCAGGGGATATTGGACTACACCACAGTCTGACAAGTGCACTAACCTACCTACAGCTCTGCATGTGTAAGATGGTTACAACTTGTTCTTTAGTCACATCTAGATATCAGTTAACACTGAGGCCCCCATCACAGGATACATATTAGTAACTCGTGTTAGAGATAATATTTTTAGGGTGTAAAACACCAGTTTATGGCCACAAACCCCTCACGTCTCTATACCCTACTTACCTGGGTAACTAAGGCTTCGGCTTGCCCACACTTTCTCACTTCCTTCCTCAGCTACAGAGCAGATGACAGAGTCCCACAACTTTAGCTCATCACCAGAGATGGAAAGCAGAACAAATGCGCTGAGACCCTGGCTGGGCACTGGGGAGGGGTCACCAATATAACGTGACACTGACAGCAAATCCTTGCTGGGCAAAGGGATAGTGGTATTCTTCCTGCCACTCTGTGACACAAGCTGAGGATGCAGGGAACCAGACGAAAATATAAACTCTTGGCTCCCCATCACTAGTTTGGCTGATGGTGCCAGGCTGACCGCCCACACAGTTCCCTGACTGGTACCGTTGCCACTAGAAAACCAGATGGTAACTCCCACGTCCGACAAGCCCTGAACCAGACACAGTAGCTGGGCTTGTTGCCTTTCATCTTCTACACTCCACACCACATATGCCACAGGGGACAGGGCAGGGGTCACATACCCTGCATGGGAGAACATGCCCATATGATCATATTACATCAAATGTCTGCCAAATACAATCATACAAAACTTGTAAGTTGCACAATATTCAAGAGAAAAATGTCACTTAATATATTTCTCTGTGAGTATCATACCCACCCACTAAATAATAAATATTAGTCAGATGGCCCCAGAGGGCTACACAATTCCCAGTGAGTGACATCAACTAAACACACCTCAAGCCTCTGTGAGCAAAAAAAAAAAACTTTACATTATAATATAATTATATTTAGATACCCAGGAATATGGTACTTATTCTACATATAATAACCCCCATTATATGACAAAGGTCTGACATGATGCTTCCTTCCAAGGTACATTGTGTGACTGAGACCTGACATGGTGCTTGCCCCCCCCCCCCAGGTACATTGTGTGACTGAGACCTGACATAGTGCTTGCCCCCCCCCCCCCAGGTACATTGTGTGACTGAGACCTGACATGGTGCTTGCCCCCCCCCCCCCAGGTACATTGTGTGACTGAGACCTGACATGGTGCTTGCCCCCCCCCCAGGTACATTGTGTGACTGAGACCTGACATGGTGCTTGCCCCCCCCCCAATACATTGTGTGACTGAGACCTGACATGGTACTCCCCCCCCAGGTACATTGTGTGACTGAGACCTGACATGGTGCTTGCCCCCCCCCCCCAGGTACATTGTGTGACTGAGACCTGACATGGTGCTTGCCCCCCCCAGGTACATTGTGTGACTGAGACCTGACATGGTGCTTGCCCCCCCCCCGGTACATTGTGTGACTGAGACCTGACATGGTGCTTGCCCCCCCCAGGTACATTGTGTGACTGAGACCTGACATGGTGCTTGCCCCCCCCCCCCGGTACATTGTGTGACTGAGACCTGACATGGTGCTTGCCCCCTCCCCGGTACATTGTGTGACTGAGACCTGACATGGTGCTTGCCCCCCCCCCCTAGGTACATTGTGTGACTGAGACCTGACATAGTGCTTGCCCCCCCCCCCCCAGGTACATTGTGTGACTGAGACCTGACATGGTGCTTGCCCCCCCCCCCCCCCAGGTACATTGTGTGACTGAGACCTGACATGGTGCTTGCCCCCCCCCCCAGGTACATTGTGTGACTGAGACCTGACATGGTGCTTGCCCCCCCCCCCCGGTACATTGTGTGACTGAGACCTGACATGGTGCTTGCCCCCCCCCAGGTACATTGTGTGACTGAGACCTGACATGGTGCTTGCCCCCCCCCAGGTACATTGTGTGACTGAGACCTGACATGGTGCTTGCCCCCCCCCCAGGTACATTGTGTGACTGAGATCTGACATGGTGCTTGCCCCCCCCCCAGGTACATTGTGTGACTGAGACCTGACATGGTGCTTTCCCCCCCCGGTACATTGTGTGACTGAGACCTGACATGGTGCTTCCCCCACCCCCCAGGTACATTGTGTGACTGAGATCTGACATGGTGCTTGCCCCCCCCCCGGTACATTGTGTGACTGAGACCTGACATGGTGCTTGCCCCCCCCCGGTACATTGTGTGACTGAGACCTGACATGGTGCTTGCCCCCCCCCGGTACATTGTGTGACTGAGATCTGACATGGTGCTTTCCCCCCCCGGTACATTGTGTGACTGAGATCTGACATGGTGCTTCCCCCACCCCCCCAGGTACATTGTGTGACTGAGACCTGACATAATGCTTGCCCCCCCCCCCCCCCAGGTACATTGTGTGACTGAGACCTGACATGGTGCTTCCCCCCCCCCCGGTACATTGTGTGACTGAGACCTGACATGGTGCTTCCCCCACCCCCCAGGTACATTGTGTGACTGAGACCTGACCATGTGCTTCCCCCCCAGGTACATTGTGTGACTGAGACCTGACAATGTGCTTCCCCCCCAGGTACATTGTGTGACTGAGACCTGACATGGTGCTTCCCTCCCAGGTACATTGTGTGACTGAGATCTGACATGGTGCTTCCCCCAGGTACATTGTGTGACTGAGACCTGACATGGTGCTCCCCCCCAGGTACATTGTGTGACTGAGATCTGACATGGTGCTTCCCCCAGGTACATTGTGTGACTGAGACCTGACATGGTGCTTCCCCCCAGGTACATTGTGTGACTGAGATCTGACATGGTGCTTCCCCCCCAGGTACATTGTGTGACTGAGACCTGACATGGTGCTTCCCCCCCAGGTACATTGTGTGACTGAGACCTGACATGGTGCTTCCCCCCCAGGTACATTGTGTGACTGAGAACTGACATGGTGCTTCCCCCCCAGGTACATTGTGTGACTGAGATCTGACATGGTGCTTCCCCCCCAGGTACATTGTGTGACTGAGACCTGACATGGTGCTTCCCCCCCAGGTACATTGTGTGACTGAGACCTGACATGGTGCTTCCCCCCCAGGTACATTGTGTGACTGAGACTCTGAACATGGTGCTTCCCCCAGTACATTGTGTGACTTAGACCTGACATGGTGCTTCCCCCCCAGGTACATTGTGTGACTGAGACCTGACATGGTGCTTCCCCCCCAGGTACATTGTGTGACTGAGACCTGACATGGTGCTTCCCCCCCAGGTACATTGTGTGACTGAGACCTGACATGGTGCTTCCCCCCAGGTACATTGTGTGACTGAGACCTGACATGGTGCTTCCCCCCAGGTACATTGTGTGACTGAGACCTGACATGGTGCTTCCCCCCAGGTACATTGTGTGACTGAGACCTGACATGGTGCTTCCCCCCCAGGTACATTGTGTGACTGAGACCTGACATGGTGCTTCCCCCCCAGGTACATTGTGTGACTGAGACCTGACATGGTGCTTCCCCCCCAGGTACATTGTGTGACTGAGACCTGACATGGTGCTTCCCCCCCAGGTACATTGTGTGACTGAGACCTGACATGGTGCTTCCCCCCAGGTACATTGTGTGACTGAGACCTGACATGGTGCTTCCCCCCAGGTACATTGTGTGACTGAGACCTGACATGGTGCTTCCCCCCCAGGTACATTGTGTGACTGAGACCTGACATGGTGCTTCCCCCCCAGGTACATTGTGTGACTGAGACCTGACATGGTGCTTCCCCCCAGGTACATTGTGTGACTGAGACCTGACATGGTGCTTCCCCCCAGGTACATTGTGTGACTGAGACCTGACATGGTGCTTCCCCCCAGGTACATTGTGTGACTGAGACCTGACATGGTGCTTCCCCCCAGGTACATTGTGTGACTGAGACCTGACATGGTTCTCCCCCCTAGGTACATTGTGTGACTGAGACCTGACATGGTGCTTCCCTCCCTAGGTACATTGTGTGACTGAGACCTGACATGGTGCTCCCCCCCAGGTACATTGTGTGACTGAGACCTGACATGGTGCTTCACCCTAGGTACATTGTGTGACTGAGATCTGACATGGTGCTCCCCCCCAGGTATATTGTGTGACTGAGATCTGACATGGTGCTTCCCCTCCCCAGGTACATTGTGTGACTGAGACCTGACATGGTGCTTCCCCCCAGGTACATTGAGTGACTGAGACCTGACATGGTGCTTCCCCCCCCCAGGTACATTGTGTGACTGAGACCTGAGATGGTGCTTCCCCCCAGGTACATTGTGTGACTGAGACCTGACATGGTGCTTCCCCCCAGGTACATTGTGTGACTGAGACCTGACATGGTGCTTCCCCCCCAGGTACATTGTGTGACTGAGACCTGACATGGTGCTTCCCCCCAGGTACATTGTGTGACTGAGACCTGAGATGGTGCTTCCCCCCAGGTACATTGTGTGACTTAGACCTGACATGGTGCTTCCCCCCAGGTACATTGTGTGACTGAGACCTGACATGGTGCTTCCCCCCAGGTACATTGTGTGACTGAGACCTGACATGGTGCTTCCCCCCAGGTACATTGTGTGACTGAGACCTGACATGGTGCTTCCCCCCAGGTACATTGTGTGACTGAGACCTGACATGGTGCTTCCCCTCCCCAGGTACATTGTGTGACTGAGACCTGACATGGTGCTTCCCCCCAGGTACATTGCGTGACTGAGACCTGACATGGTGCTTCCCCCCAGGTACATTGTGTGACTGAGACCTGAGATGGTGCTTCCCCTCAGGTACATTGTGTGACTGAGACCTGACATGGTGCTTCCCTCCCAGGTACATTGTGTGACTGAGATCTGACATGGTGCTCCCCCCCCAGGTACATTGTGTTACTGAGACCTGACATGGTGCTTCCCCCCCAGGTACATTGTGTGACTGAGATCTGACATGGTGCTTGCCCCCCCCCAGGTACATTGTGTGACTGAGACCTGACATGGTGCTTGCCCCCCCCAGGTACATTGTGTGACTGAGACCTGACATGGTGCTTGCCCCCCCCCCCCCCAGGTACATTGTGTGACTGAGATCTGACATGGTGCTTGCCCCCCCCCCCAGGTACATTGTGTGACTGAGACCTGACATGGTGCTTGCCCCCCCCGGTACATTGTGTGACTGAGACCTGACATGGTGCTTCCCCCACCCCCCAGGTACATTGTGTGACTGAGATCTGACATGGTGCTTGCCCCCCCCACCCCCCCCCCGGTACATTGTGTGACTGAGACCTGACATGGTGCTTGCCCCCCCCCCGGTACATTGTGTGACTGAGACCTGACATGGTGCTTCCCCCCCCCCCCAGGTACATTGTGTGACTGAGACCTGACCATGTGCTTCCCCCCCAGGTACATTGTGTGACTGAGACCTGACATGGTGCTTCCCCCACCCCCCAGGTACATTGTGTGACTGAGACCTGACATGGTGCTTCCCCCCCCCCCGGTACATTGTGTGACTGAGACCTGACATGGTGCTTCCCCCACCCCCCAGGTACATTGTGTGACTGAGACCTGACATGGTGCTTCCCCCCCAGGTACATTGTGTGACTGAGACCTGACAATGTGCTTCCCCCCCAGGTACATTGTGTGACTGAGACCTGACATGGTGCTCCCCCCCCAGGTACATTGTGTGACTGAGATCTGACATGGTGCTTCCCCCAGGTACATTGTGTGACTGAGAACTGACATGGTGCTTCCCCCCCAGGTACATTGTGTGACTGAGACCTGACATGGTGCTTCCCCCCCAGGTACATTGTGTGACTGAGACCTGACATGGTGCTTCCCTACCCAGGTACATTGTGTGACTGAGATCTGACATGGTGCTTCCCCCCCAGGTACATTGCGTGACTGAGACCTGACATGGTGCTTCCCCGCCCCCCAGGTACATTGTGTGACTGAGACCTGACATGGTGCTTCCCCCCAGGTACATTGTGTGACTGAGACCTGACAATGTGCTTCCCCCCCAGGAACATTGTGTGACTGAGACCTGACATGGTGCTTCCCCCCCAGGTACATTGTGTGACTGAGACCTGACATGGTGCTTCCCCCCAGGTACATTGTGTGACTGAGACCTGACATGGTGCTTCCCCCCCAGGTACATTGTGTGACTGAGACCTGACATGGTGCTTCCCCCCCAGGTACATTGTGTGACTGAGACCTGACATGGTGCTTCCCCCCAGGTACATTGCGTGACTGAGACCTGACATGTGCTTCCCCCCCAGGTACATTGTGTGACTGAGACCTGACATGGTGCTTCCCCCCAGGTACATTGCGTGATTGAGACCTGACATGGTGCTTCCCCCCAGGTACATTGTGTGACTGAGACCTGACATGGTGCTTCCCCCCCAGGTACATTGTGTGACTGAGACCTGACATGGTGCTTCCCCCCCAGGTACATTGTGTGACTGAGACTGACATGGTGCTCCCCCCCCAGGTACATTGTGTTACTGAGACCTGACATGGTGCTTCCCCCCAGGTACATTGTGTGACTTGAGACCTGACATGGTGCTTCCCCCCAGGTACATTGTGTGACTGAGACCTGACATGGTGCTTCCCCCCAGGTACATTGTGTGACTGAGACCTGACATGGTGCTTCCCCCCAGGTACATTGTGTGACTGAGACCTGACATGGTGCTCCCCCCCAGGTACATTGTGTGACTGAGATCTGACATGGTGCTTCCCCCAGGTACATTGTGTGACTGAGACCTGACATGGTGCTTCCCCCCAGGTACATTGTGTGACTGAGACCTGACATGGTGCTTCCCCCCAGGTACATTGTGTGACTGAGACCTGACATGGTGCTCCCCCCCCAGGTACATTGTGTGACTGAGACCTGACATGGTACTTTCTCTCCCCCCCCAGGTACATTGTGTGACTGAGACCTGACTGGTGCTTCCCCCCAGGTACATTGTGTGACTTAGACCTGACATGGTGTTTCCCCCCAGGTACAATTGTGTGACTTAGACCTGACATGGTGCTTCCCTCCCCAGGTACATTGTGTGACTGAGATCTGAAATGGTGCTTCCCTCCCTAGGTACATTGTGTGACTGAGGACCTGACATGGTGCTTCCTCCCTAGGTACATTGTGTGACTGAGACCTGACATGGTGCTTCCCCCAGGTACATTGTGTGACTGAGGACCTGACATGGTGCTTCCCCCCAGGTACATTGTGTGACTTAGACCTGACATGGTGCTTCCCCCCCAGGTACATTGTGTGACTGAGACCTGACATGGTGCTTCTCCCCCAGGTACATTTCGTGACTGAGACCTGACATGTGCTTCCTCCGCCCCCCCAGGTACTTTGTGTGACTGAGATCTGACATGGTGCTTCCCCCCAGGTACATTGTGTGACTGAGACCTGACAATGTGCTTCCCCCCCAGGAACATTGTGTGACTGAGACCTGACATGATGCTTCCCCCCCCAGGTACATTGTGTGACTGAGACCTGACAATGTGCTTCCCCCCCAGGAACATTGCGTGACTGAGACCTGACAATGTGCTTCCCCCCCAGGTACATTGTGTGACTGAGACCTGACATGGTGCTTCCCCCCAGGTACATTGCGTGATTGAGACCTGACATGGTGCTTCCCCCCAGGTACATTGTGTGACTGAGACCTGACATGGTGCTTCCCCCCCAGGTACATTGTGTGACTGAGACCTGACATGGTTCTCCCCCCCCAGGTACATTGTATTACTGAGACCTGACATGGTGCTTCCCCCCAGGTACATTGTGTGACTGAGACCTGACATGGTGCTCCCCCCCAGGTACATTGTGTGACTGAGATCTGACATGGTGCTTCCCCTCCCCAGGTACATTGTGTGACTGACTGAGACCTGACATGGTGCTTCCCCCCCAGGTACATTGTGTGACTGAGATCTGACATGGTGCTTCCCCCCAGGTACATTGTGTGACTGAGACCTGACATGGTGCTTCCCCCCAGGTACATTGTGTGACTGAGGCCTGACATGGTGCTCCCCCCCCAGGTACATTGTGTTACTGAGACCTGACATGGTGCTTCCCCCCCAGGTACATTGTGTGACTGAGACCTGACATGGTGCTCCCCCCCAGGTACATTGTGTGACTGAGATCTAAGATGGTGCTTCCCCCAGGTACATTGTGTGACTGAGACCTGACATGGTGCTTCCCCCAGGTACATTGTGTGACTGAGACCTGACATGGTGCTTCACCCAGGTACATTGTGTGACTGAGACCTGACATGGTGCTTCCCCCAGGTACATTGTGTGACTGAGATCTGAGATGGTGCTTCCCCCAGGTACATTGTGTGACTGAGACCTGACATGGTGCTTCCCCCAGGTACATTGTGTGACTGAGACCTGACATGGTGCTTCCCCCCCCCAGGTACATTGTGTGACTGAGACCTGACATGGTGCTTCCCCCCTGGTGCATTGTGCGACTTAGACCTGACATGGTGCTTGCCCAGGTACATTGTGTGACTGAGATCTGACATGGTGCTTCCCCCTAGGTACATTGTGTGACTTAGACCTGACATGGTGCTTCCCCCCAGGTACATTGTGTGACTGAGACCTGACATGGTGCTCCCCCCCAGGTATATTGTGTGACTTAGACCTGACATGGTGCTTGCCCTGGTAAATTGTGTGACTGAGATCTGACATGCTTCCCCCAAGGTACATTGTGTGACTTGTACCTGGGGGGAAGCACCATGTCAGGTCTAAGTCACACAATGTACCTGGGGGGGAAGCACCATGTCAGGTCTAAGTCACACAATGTACCTGGGGGGAAGCACCATGTCAGGTCTAAGTCACACAATGTACCTGGGGGGAAGCACCATGTCAGGTCTAAGTCACACAATGTACCGGGGGGGAAGCACCATGTCAGGTCTAAGTCACACAATGTACTTGGGGGGAAGCACCATGTCAGGTCTATTGTGTGACTGAGATCTGACATGGTGCTTCCCCCCCAGGTACATTGTGTGACTGAGACCTGACATGGTGCTTCCCTCAGGTACATTGTGTGACTAAGACCTGACATGGTGCTTCCCCTCCCCAGGTACCTTGTGTGACTGAGATCTGACATGGTGCTTCCCCCCAGGTACATTGTGTGACTGAGACCTGACATGGTACTTCCCCCCCCCAGGTACATTGTGTGACTGAGACCTGACATGGTGCTTCCCCCCAGGTACATTGTGTGACTTAGACCTGACATGGTGTTTCCCCCCAGGTACATTGTGTGACTTAGACCTGACATGGTGCTTCCCTCCCCAGGTACATTGTGTGACTGAGATCTGAAATGGTGCTTCCCTCCCTAGGTACATTGTGTGACTGAGACCTGACATGGTGCTTCCCTCCCTAGGTACATTGTGTGACTGAGACCTGACATGGTGCTTCCCCCCAGGTACATTGTGTGACTTAGACCTGACATGGTGCTTCCCCCCAGGTACATTGTGTGACTGAGACCTGACATGGTGCTTCTCCCCCAGGTACATTGTGTGACTGAGACCTGACATGGTGCTTCCCTCCCCAGGTACATTGTGTGACTGAGACCTGACATGGTGCTTCCCCCCAGGTACATTGTGTGACTGAGACCTGACATGGTGCTTCCCTCCCCAGGTACATTGTGTGACTTAGACCTGACATGGTGCTCCCCCCCCCCCAGGTACATTGTATGACTGTGATCTGACATGGTGCTTCCCCCCAGGTACATTGTGTGACTTAGACCTGACATGGTGCTTCCCCCCCAGGTACATTGTGTGACTTAGACCTGACATGGTGCTTCCCTCCCTAGGTACATTGTGTGACTGAGACCTGACATGGTGCTTCCCTCCCTAGGTACATTGTGTGACTGAGACCTGACATGGTGCTTCCCCCAGGTACATTGTGTGACTGAGACCTGACATGGTGCTTCCCCCCAGGTACATTGTGTGACTTAGACCTGACATGGTGCTTCCCCCCAGGTACATTGTGTGACTGAGACCTGACATGGTGCTTCTCCCCCAGGTACATTTCGTGACTGAGACCTGACATGGTGCTTCCCCGCCCCCCAGGTACATTGTGTGACTGAGACCTGACATGGTGCTTCCCCCCAGGTACATTGTGTGACTGAGACCTGACAATGTGCTTCCCCCCCAGGAACATTGTGTGACTGAGACCTGACATGGTGCTTCCCCCCCCAGGTACATTGTGTGACTGAGACCTGACAATGTGCTTCCCCCCCAGGAACATTGCGTGACTGAGACCTGACAATGTGCTTCCCCCCCAGGTACATTGTGTGACTGAGACCTGACATGGTGCTTCCCCCCAGGTACATTGCGTGATTGAGACCTGACATGGTGCTTCCCCCCAGGTACATTGTGTGACTGAGACCTGACATGGTGCTTCCCCCCCAGGTACATTGTGTGACTGAGACCTGACATGGTTCTCCCCCCCCCAGGTACATTGTATTACTGAGACCTGACATGGTGCTCCCCCCCAGGTACATTGTGTGACTGAGATCTGACATGGTGCTTCCCCTCCCCAGGTACATTGTGTGACTGAGACCTGACATGGTGCTTCCCCCCCAGGTACATTGTGTGACTGAGATCTGACATGGTGCTTCCCCCCAGGTACATTGTGTGACTGAGACCTGACATGGTGCTTCCCCCCAGGTACATTGTGTGACTGAGGCCTGACATGGTGCTCCCCCCCCCAGGTACATTGTGTTACTGAGACCTGACATGGTGCTTCCCCCCAGGTACATTGTGTGACTGAGACCTGACATGGTGCTCCCCCCCAGGTACATTGTGTGACTGAGGTCTGAGATGGTGCTTCCCCCAGGTACATTGTGTGACTGAGACCTGACATGGTGCTTCCCCCAGGTACATTGTGTGACTGAGACCTGACATGGTGCTTCACCCAGGTACATTGTGTGACTGAGACCTGACATGGTGCTTCCCCCAGGTACATTGTGTGACTGAGATCTGAGATGGTGCTTCCCCCAGGTACATTGTGTGACTGAGACCTGACATGGTGCTTCCCCCAGGTACATTGTGTGACTGAGACCTGACATGGTGCTCCCCCCCCCCCAGGTACATTGTGTGACTGAGACCTGACATGGTGCTTCCCCCCTGGTGCATTGTGCGACTTAGACCTGACATGGTGCTTGCCCAGGTACATTGTGTGACTGAGATCTGACATGGTGCTTCCCCCTAGGTACATTGTGTGACTTAGACCTGACATGGTGCTTCCCCCCAGGTACATTGTGTGACTGAGACCTGACATGGTGCTTCCCCCCAGGTATATTGTGTGACTTAGACCTGACATGGTGCTTGCCCTGGTAAATTGTGTGACTGAGATCTGACATGCTTCCCCCAAGGTACATTGTGTGACTTGTACCTGGGGGGAAGCACCATGTCAGGTCTAAGTCACACAATGTACCTGGGGGGGAAGCACCATGTCAGGTCTAAGTCACACAATGTACCTGGGGGGAAGCACCATGTCAGGTCTAAGTCACACAATGTACCTGGGGGGAAGCACCATGTCAGGTCTAAGTCACACAATGTACCTGGGGGGAAGCACCATGTCAGGTCTAAGTCACACAATGTACTTGGGGGGAAGCACCATGTCAGGTCTATTGTGTGACTGAGATCTGACATGGTGCTTCCCCCCCAGGTACATTGTGTGACTGAGACCTGACATGGTGCTTCCCTCAGGTACATTGTGTGACTAAGACCTGACATGGTGCTTCCCCTCCCCAGGTACCTTGTGTGACTGAGACCTGACATGGTGCTTCCCCCCAGGTACATTGTGTGACTGAGACCTGACATGGTACTTCCCCCCCCCCCAGGTACATTGTGTGACTGAGACCTGACATGGTGCTTCCCCCCAGGTACATTGTGTGACTTAGACCTGACATGGTGTTTCCCCCCAGGTACATTGTGTGACTTAGACCTGACATGGTGCTTCCCTCCCCAGGTACATTGTGTGACTGAGATCTGAAATGGTGCTTCCCTCCCTAGGTACATTGTGTGACTGAGACCTGACATGGTGCTTCCCTCCCTAGGTACATTGTGTGACTGAGACCTGACATGGTGCTTCCCCCAGGTACATTGTGTGACTGAGACCTGACATGGTGCTTCCCCCCAGGTACATTGTGTGACTTAGACCTGACATGGTGCTTCCCCCCCAGGTACATTGTGTGACTGAGACCTGACATGGTGCTTCTCCCCCAGGTACATTGTGTGACTGAGACCTGACCTGGTGCTTCCCTCCCCAGGTACATTGTGTGACTGAGACCTGACATGGTGCTTCCCCCCAGGTACATTGTGTGACTGAGACCTGACATGGTGCTTCCCTCCCCAGGTACATTGTGTGACTGAGACCTGACATGGTGCTTCCCCCCAGGTACATTGTGTGACTGAGACCTGACATGGTGCTTCCCTCCCCAGGTACATTGTGTGACTTAGACCTGACATGGTGCTCCCCCCCCCCCCAGGTACATTGTATGACTGTGATCTGACATGGTGCTTCCCCCCAGGTACATTGTGTGACTTAGACCTGACATGGTGCTTCCCCCCCAGGTACATTGTGTGACTTAGACCTGACATGGTGCTTCCCTCCCTAGGTACATTGTGTGACTGAGACCTGACATGGTGCTTCCCTCCCTAGGTACATTGTGTGACTGAGACCTGACATGGTGCTTCCCTCCCTAGGTACATTGTGTGACTGAGACCTGACATGGTGCTTCCCTCCCTAGGTACATTGTGTGACTGAGACCTGACATGGTGCTTCCCCCAGGTACATTGTGTGACTGAGACCTGACATGGTGCTTCCCCCAGGTACATTGTGTGACTGAGACCTGACATGGTGCTTCCCCCCAGGTACATTGTATGACTGTGATCTGACATGGTGCTTCCCCCCAGGTACATTGTGTGACTTAGACCTGACATGGTGCTTCCCCCCCAGGTACATTGTGTGACTTAGACCTGACATGGTGCTTCCCTCCCTAGGTACATTGTGTGACTGAGATCTGACATGGTGCTTCCCTCCCTAGGTACATTGTGTGACTGAGACCTGACATGGTGCTTCCCCCAGGTACATTGTGTGACTGAGACCTGACATGGTGCTTCCCCCCAGGTACATTGTGTGACTTAGACCTGACATGGTGCTTCCCCCCAGGTACATTGTGTGACTGAGACCTGACATGGTGCTTCTCCCCCAGGTACATTTCGTGACTGAGACCTGACATGGTGCTTCCCCGCCCCCCAGGTACATTGTGTGACTGAGACCTGACATGGTGCTTCCCCCCAGGTACATTGTGTGACTGAGACCTGACAATGTGCTTCCCCCCCAGGTACATTGTGTGACTGAGACCTGACATGGTGCTTCCCCCCCCAGGTACATTGTGTGACTGAGACCTGACAATGTGCTTCCCCCCCAGGAACATTGCGTGACTGAGACCTGACAATGTGCTTCCCCCCCAGGTACATTGTGTGACTGAGACCTGACATGGTGCTTCCCCCCAGGTACATTGCGTGATTGAGACCTGACATGGTGCTTCCCCCCAGGTACATTGTGTGACTGAGACCTGACATGGTGCTTCCCCCCCAGGTACATTGTGTGACTGAGACCTGACATGGTTCTCCCCCCCCAGGTACATTGTATTACTGAGACCTGACATGGTGCTCCCCCCCAGGTACATTGTGTGACTGAGATCTGACATGGTGCTTCCCCTCCCCAGGTACATTGTGTGACTGAGACCTGACATGGTGCTTCCCCCCCAGGTACATTGTGTGACTGAGATCTGACATGGTGCTTCCCCCCAGGTACATTGTGTGACTGAGACCTGACATGGTGCTTCCCCCCAGGTACATTGTGTGACTGAGGCCTGACATGGTGCTCCCCCCCCAGGTACATTGTGTTACTGAGACCTGACATGGTGCTTCCCCCCAGGTACATTGTGTGACTGAGACCTGACATGGTGCTCCCCCCCAGGTACATTGTGTGACTGAGGTCTGAGATGGTGCTTCCCCCAGGTACATTGTGTGACTGAGACCTGACATGGTGCTTCCCCCAGGTACATTGTGTGACTGAGACCTGACATGGTGCTTCACCCAGGTACATTGTGTGACTAAGACCTGACATGGTGCTTCCCCTCCCCAGGTACCTTGTGTGACTGAGATCTGAGATGGTGCTTCCCCCAGGTACATTGTGTGACTGAGACCTGACATGGTGCTTCCCCCAGGTACATTGTGTGACTGAGACCTGACATGGTGCTTCCCCCCCCCAGGTACATTGTGTGACTGAGACCTGACATGGTGCTTCCCCCCTGGTGCATTGTGCGACTTAGACCTGACATGGTGCTTGCCCAGGTACATTGTGTGACTGAGATCTGACATGGTGCTTCCCCCTAGGTACATTGTGTGACTTAGACCTGACATGGTGCTTCCCCCCAGGTACATTGTGTGACTGAGACCTGACATGGTGCTTCCCCCCAGGTATATTGTGTGACTGAGACCTGACATGGTGCTTGCCCTGGTAAATTGTGTGACTGAGATCTGACATGCTTCCCCCAAGGTACATTGTGTGACTTGTACCTGGGGGGAAGCACCATGTCAGGTCTAAGTCACACAATGTACCTGGGGGGGAAGCACCATGTCAGGTCTAAGTCACACAATGTACCTGGGGGGAAGCACCATGTCAGGTCTAAGTCACACAATGTACCTGGGGGGAAGCACCATGTCAGGTCTAAGTCACACAATGTACCTGGGGGGAAGCACCATGTCAGGTCTCAGTCACACAATGTACCTGGGGGGAAGCACCATGTCAGGTCTATTGTGTGACTGAGACCTGACATGGTGCTTCCCCCCCAGGTACATTGTGTGACTGAGACCTGACATGGTGCTTCCCCCAGGTACATTGTGTGACTAAGACCTGACATGGTGCTTCCCCTCCCCAGGTACCTTGTGTGACTGAGACCTGACATGGTGCTTCCCCCCAGGTACATTGTGTGACTGAGACCTGACATGGTACTCCCCCCCCCCCCTGGTACATTGTGTGACTGAGACCTGACATGGTGCTTCCCCCCAGGTACATTGTGTGACTTAGACCTGACATGGTGTTTCCCCCCAGGTACATTGTGTGACTTAGACCTGACATGGTGCTTCCCTCCCCAGGTACATTGTGTGACTGAGATCTGAAATGGTGCTTCCCTCCCTAGGTACATTGTGTGACTGAGACCTGACATGGTGCTTCCCTCCCTAGGTACATTGTGTGACTGAGACCTGACATGGTGCTTCCCCCAGGTACATTGTGTGACTGAGACCTGACATGGTGCTTCCCCCCAGGTACATTGTGTGACTTAGACCTGACATGGTGCTTCCCCCCAGGTACATTGTGTGACTGAGACCTGACATGGTGCTTCTCCCCCAGGTACATTGTGTGACTGAGACCTGACATGGTGCTTCCCTCCCCAGGTACATTGTGTGACTGAGACCTGACATGGTGCTTCCCCCCAGGTACATTGTGTGACTGAGACCTGACATGGTGCTTCCCTCCCCAGGTACATTGTGTGACTGAGACCTGACATGGTGCTTCCCCCCAGGTACATTGTGTGACTGAGACCTGACATGGTGCTTCCCTCCCCAGGTACATTGTGTGACTTAGACCTGACATGGTGCTCCCCCCCCCCCAGGTACATTGTATGACTGTGATCTGACATGGTGCTTCCCCCCAGGTACATTGTGTGACTTAGACCTGACATGGTGCTTCCCCCCCAGGTACATTGTGTGACTTAGACCTGACATGGTGCTTCCCTCCCTAGGTACATTGTGTGACTGAGACCTGACATGGTGCTTCCCTCCCTAGGTACATTGTGTGACTGAGACCTGACATGGTGCTTCCCTCCCTAGGTACATTGTGTGACTGAGACCTGACATGGTGCTTCCCTCCCTAGGTACATTGTGTGACTGAGACCTGACATGGTGCTTCCCCCAGGTACATTGTGTGACTGAGACCTGACATGGTGCTTCCCCCCAGGTACATTGTGTGACTTAGACCTGACATGGTGCTTCCCCCCCAGGTACATTGTGTGACTTAGACCTGACATGGTGCTTCCCTCCCCAGGTACATTGTGTGACTGAGACCTGATATGGTGCTTCCCCCCCAGGTACATTGTGTGACTGAGATCTGACATGGTGCTTCTCCCCCCCCCCAGGTACATTGTGTGACTGTGATCTGACATGGTGCTCCCCCCAGGTACATTGTGTGACTGAGACCTGACATGGTGCTTCCCCCCAGGTACATTGTGTGACTGAGACCTGACATGGTGCTTCCCCCCAGGTACATTGTGTGACTGAGATCTGACATGGTGCTTCCCCCCAGGTACATTGTGTGACTGAGACCTGACATGGTGCTTCCCCCCAGGTACATTGTGTGACTGAGACCTGACATGGTGCTCCCCCCAGGTACATTGTGTGACTTAGACCTGACATGGTGCTTCCCTCCCCAGTTACATTGTGTGACTGAGATCTGACATGGTGCTTCCCTCCCCAGGTACATTGTGTGACTGAGATCTGACATGGTGCTTCCCTCCCCAGGTACATTGTGTGACTGAGACCTGACATGGTGCTCCCCCCCAGGTACATTGTGTGACTGAGACCTGACATGGTGCTTCCCTCCCCAGGTACATTGTGTGACTGAGATCTGACATGGTGCTTCCCTCCCCAGGTACATTGTGTGACTGAGATCTGACATGGTGCTTCCCCCCAGGTACATTGTGTGACTGAGATCTGACATGGTGCTTCCCCCAGGTACATTGTGTGACTGAGATCTGACATGGTGCTTCCCCCAGGTACATTGTGTGACTGAGACCTGACATGGTGCTTCCCTCCCTAGGTACATTGTGTGACTGAGACCTGACATGGTGCTTCCCCCCAGGTACATTGTGTGACTGAGACCTGACATGGTGCTCCCCCCCAGGAACATTGTGTGACTGAGACCTGACATGGTTCTCCCCCCTAGGTACATTGTGTGACTGAGACCTGACATGGTGCTCCCCCCCTAGGTACATTGTGTGACTTAGACCTGACATGGTTCTCCCCCCTAGGTACATTGTGTGACTGAGACCTGACATGGTGCTCCCCCATAGGTACATTGTGTGACTGAGACCTGACATGGTTCTCCCCCCTAGGTACATTGTGTGACTGAGACCTGACATGGTTCTCCCCCCTAGGTACATTGTGTGACTGAGACCTGACATGGTGCTCCCCCCCCCCCCGGTACATTGTGTGACTTAGACCTGACATGGTTCTCCCCCCAGGTACATTGTGTGACTGAGACCTGACATGGTTCTCCCCCCAGGTACATTGTGTGACTGAGACCTGACATGGTTCTCCCCCCAGGTACATTGTGTGACTGAGACCTGACATGGTGCTCCCCCTCAGGAACATTGTGTGACTGAGACCTGGCATGGTTCTCCCCCCTAGGTACATTGTGTGACTGAGACCTGACATGGTGCTCCCCCCTAGGTACATTGTGTGACTTAGACCTGACATGGTTCTCCCCCCTAGGTACATTGTGTGACTGAGACCTGACATGGTGCTCCCCCCTAGGTACATTGTGTGACTGAGACCTGACATGGTTCTCCCCCTAGGTACATTGTGTGACTGAGACCTGACATGGTGCTCCCCCCCCCCCCAGGTACATTGTGTGACTTAGACCTGACATGGTTCTCCCCCCAGGTACATTGTGTGACTGAGACCTGACATGGTGCTCCCCCCTAGGTACATTGTGTGACTTAGACCTGACATGGTTCTCCCCCCCCCCCCCCCAGGTACATTGTGTGACTGAGACCTGACATGGTGCTCCCCCCCCCAGGTACATTGTGTGACTTAGACCTGACATGGTTCTCCCCCCAGGTACATTGTGTGACTGAGACCTGACATGGTGCCCCCCCCCCCCCCAGGTACATTGTGTGACTTAGACCTGACATGGTTCTCCCCCCAGGTACATTGTGTGACTGAGATCTGACATGGTTCTCCCCCCAGGTACATTGTGTGACTGAGATCTGACATGGTTCTCCCCCCAGGTACATTGTGTGACTGAGATCTGACATGGTGCTTGCCCTGGTACATTGTGTGACTGAGATCTGACATGGTGCTTCCCCCAGGTACATTGTGTGACTGAGATCTGACATGGTGCTTCCCCCAGGTACATTGTGTGACTGAGATCTAACATGGTGCTCCCCCCAGGTACATTGTGTGACTTAGACCTGACATGCTTCCCCCCCCCAGGAACATTGTGTGACTGAGATCTGACATGGTGCTTGCCCTGGTACATTGTGTGAGTGAGCCCCAGAAAAATTGAGGTACACAGTGTGTAGTACTTACCGGGCAGTAACAGGGTTAGTACCGGTGTCAGCAGGAGGTAAGTACGGTGCATGGTGTTCATAGCCGTTTAAGTGGCATTCATTTCTTTCTGACTGTGGTTTATTTAGTGATTTTGTTCCCCTCCCCCGTTATTAGTGTCGTTACCCCACAGACATCTGCGCTTCCAGCTGCACTGAGACTGGGGGGGGGGGGTTTGTTACTGTGGAGAGAGGATTTCCTGCTTTATCATGAAGAGCGGGCAACTCTGTGATGTGCTGGGTAAACTGAAGATTGTACAGTGCAAAGCTCATTTGGTGCAGTCAGTATGGAGAGTCAATAGGGTGGTATACAGTGGCATTATATAGGTTATGTATAGTCAGTGTGGTATACAGGGGCATTATATAGGTTATGTATAGTCAGTGTGGTATACAGGGGCATTATATAGGTTATGTATAGTCAGTAGGGTGGTATACAGGGGCATTCTATAGGTTATGTATAGTCAGTAGGGTGGTATACAGGGGCATTCTATAGGTTATGTATAGTCAGTAGGGTGGTATACAGTGGCATTATATAGGTTATGTATAGTCAGTGTGGTATACAGGGGCATTATATAGGTTATGTATAGTCAATAGGGTGGTATACAGGGGCATTATATAGGTTATGTATAGTCAGTAGTGTGGTATACAGGGGCATTATATAGGTTATGTATAGTCAGTAGGGAGGTATACAGGGGCATTATATAGGTTATGTATAGTCAATAGGGTGGTATACAGGGGCATTCTATAGGTTATGTATAGTCAGTAGGGTGGTATACAGTGGCATTCTATAGGTTATGTAAAGTCAGTAGGGTGGTATACAGGTGCATTATATAGGTTATGTATAGTCAGTAGTGTGGTATACAGGGGCATTATATAGGTTATGTATAGTCAGTAGTGTGGTATACAGGGTCATTATATAGGTTATGTATAGTCAGTAGTGTGGTATACAGGGGCATTATATAGGTTATGTATATTCAGTAAGGTGGTATACAGGGGCATTATATAGGTTATGTATAGTCAGTAGGGTGGTATACAGGTGCATTATATAGGTTATGTATAGTCAGTAGTGTGGTATACAGGGGCATTATATAGGTTATGTATAGTCAGTAAGGTGGTATACAGGGGCATTCTATAGGTTATGTATAGTCAGTAGGGTGGTATACAGGTGCATTATATAGGTTATGTATAGTCAGTAGGGTGGTATACAGGGGCATTCTATAGGTTATGTATAGTCAGTAGGGTGGTATACAGGTGCATTATATAGGTTATGTATAGTCAGTAGGGTGGTATACAGGTGTATTATATAGGTTATGTATAGTCAGTAGGGTGGTATACAGAAGCATTATATAGGTTATGTATAGTCAGTAGGGTGGTATACAGGGGCATTATATAGGTTATGTATGGTCAGTAGGGTGGTATACAGGTGCATTCTATAGGTTATGTATAGTCAGTAGGGTGGTATACAGGTGCATTGTATAGGTTATGTATAGTCAGTAGTGTGGTATACAGGTGTATTATATAGGTTATGTATAGTCAGTAGGGTGGTATACAGGTGCATTATATAGGTATACAGGTGCATTCTATAGGTTATGTATAGTCAGTAGGGTGGTATACAGGTGCATTCTATAGGTTATGTATAGTCAGTAGGGTGGTATCCAGGTGCATTCTATAGGTTATGTATAGTCAGTAGGGTGGTATACAGGTGCATTGTATAGGTTATGTATAGTCAGTAGTGTGGTATACAGGTGTATTATATAGGTTATTTATAGTCAGTAGGGTGGTATACAGGTGCATTATATAGGTTATGTATAGTCAGTAGTGTGGTATACAGGTGGATTCTAAAGGTTATGTATAGTCAGTAGGGTGGTATACAGGAGCATTATATAGGTTATGTATAGTCAGTAGGGTGGTATACAGGTGCATTATATAGGTTATGTATAGTCAGTAGTGTGGTATACAGGTGCATTCTATAGGTTATGTATAGTCAGTAGGGTGGTATACAGGGGCATTATATATTTTATGTATATTCAGTAGGGTGGTATACAGGTGAATTATATAGGTTATGTATAGTCAGTAGTTAGGTATACAGGGGCATTATATAGGTTATGTATAGTCAGTAGGGTGGTATACAGGGGCATTCTATAGGTTATGTATAGTCAGTAGGGTGGTATACAGGTGCATTCTATAGGTTATGTATAGTCAGTAGGGTGGTATACAGGGGCATTCTATAGGTTATGTATAGTCAGTAGGGTGGTATACAGGTGCATTATATAGGTTATGTATAGTCAGTAGTGTGGTATATAGGGGCATTATATAGGTTATGTATAGTCAGTAGAGTGGTATACAGGGGCATACTATAGGTTATGCATATTCAGTAGGGTGGTATACAGGGGCATTCTATAGGTTATGTATAGTCAGTAGGGTGGTATACAGGTGCATTATATAGGTTATGTATAGTCAGTAGTGTGGTATACGGGTGCATTATATAGGTTATGTATAGTCAGTAGTGTGGTATACAGGGGCATACTATAGGTTATGTATAGTCAGTAGGGTGGTATACAGGGGCATTATATAGGTTATGTATAGTCAGTAGGGTGGTATACAGGGGCATTATATAGGTTATGTATAGTCAGTAGTGTGGTATACAGGGGCATTCTATAGGTTATGTATAGTCAGTAGGGTGGTATACAGGTGCATTCTATAGGTTATGTATAGTCAGTAGGGTGGTATACAGGTGCATTCTATAGGTTATGTATAGTCAGTAGGGTGGTATACAGGTGCATTCTATAGGTTATGTATAGTCAGTAGGGTGGTATACAGGTGCATTATATAGGTTATGTATAGTCAGTAGGGTGGTATAGAGGGGCATTCTATAGGTTATGTATAGTCAGTAGGGTGGTATACAGGGGCATTCTATAGGTTATGTATAGTCAGTAGGGTGGTATACAGGGGCATTATATAGGTTATGTATAGTCAGTAGGGTGGTATACAGTGGCATTATATAGGTTATGTATAGTCAGTAGGGTGGTATACAGGGGCATACTATAGGTTATGTATAGTCAGTAGGGTGGTATACAGGGGCATTATATAGGTTATGTATAGTCAGTAGGGTGGTATACAGGGGCATTATATAGGTTATGTATAGTCAGTAGTGTGGTATACAAGGGCATTCTATAGGTTATGTATAGTCAGTAGGGTGGTATACAGGTGCATTATATAGGTTATGTATAGTCAGTAGTGTGGTATACAGGTGCATTATATAGGTTATGTATAGTCAGTAGTGTGGTATACAGGTGCATTATATAGGTTATGTATAGTCAATAGGGTGGTATACAGGTGCATTATATAGGCTATGTATAGTCAGTAGGGTGGTATACAGGGGCATTATATAGGTTATACATAGTCAGTAGTGTGGTATACAGGTGCATTATATAAATTATGTATAGTCAGTAGTGTGGTATACAGGGGCATTATATAGGTTATGTATAGTCAGTAGAGTGGTATACAGGGGCATACTATAGGTTATGTATAGTCAGTAGGGTGGTATACAGGTGTATTATATAGGTTATGTATAGTCAGTAGGGTGGTATACAGGGGCATTATATAGGTTATGTATAGTCAGTAGTGTGGTATACAGGGGCATTCTATAGGTTATACATAGTCAGTAGTGTGGTATACAGGGGCATTATATAGGTTATGTATAGTCAGTAGGGTGGTATACAGTGGCATTATATAGGTTATGTATAGTCAGTAGTGTGGTATACAGGTGCATTATATAGATTATGTATAGTCAGTAGGGTGGTATACAGGGGCATTATATAGGTTATGTATAGTCAGTAGGGTGGTATACAGGGGCATTATATAGGTTATGTATAGTCAGTAGGGTGGTATACAGGGGCATTATATAGGTTATACATAGTCAGTAGGGTGGTATACAGGGTCATTCTATAGGTTATACATAGTCAGTAGGGTGGTATACAGGTGCATTATATAGGTTATGTATAGTCAATAGTGTGGTATACAGGTGCATTATATAGGTTATGTATAGTCAGTAGGGAGGTATACAGGGGTATTATATAGATTATGTATAGTCAGTAGTGTGGTATACAGGGGTATTATATAGGTTATGTATAGTCAGTAGTGTTGTATACAGGGGTATTATATAGGTTATGTATAGTCAGTAGTGTTGTATACAGGGGTATTATATAGATTATGTATAGTCAGTAGTGTGGTATACAGGGGTATTATATAGGTTATGTATAGTCAGTAGTGTTGTATACAGGGGTATTATATAGATTATGTATAGTCAGTAGTGTGGTATACAGGGGTATTATATAGGTTATGTATAGTCAGTAGTGTGGTATACAGGGGTATTATATAGATTATGTATAGTCAGTAGTGTGGTATACAGGGGTATTATATAGGTTATGTATAGTCAGTAGTGTTGTATACAGGGGTATTATATAGGTTATGTATAGTCAGTAGGGTGGTATACAGGTGTATTATATAGGTTATACATAGTAGTGTGGTATACAGGGGTATTATATAGGTTATGTATAGTCAGTAGTGTGGTATACAGGGGTATTATATAGATTATGTATAGTCAGTAGTGTGGTATACAGGGGTATTATATAGATTATGTATAGTCAGTAGTGTGGTATACAGGGGTATTATATAGGTTATGTATAGTCAGTAGTGTTGTATACAGGGGTATTATATAGGTTATGTATAGTCAGTAGGGTGGTATACAGGTGTATTATATAGGTTATACATAGTCAGTAGTGTGGTATACAGGTGTATTATATAGGTTATGTATAGTCAGTAGGGTGGTATACAGGGGCATTCTATAGGTTATGTATAGTCTGTAGTGTGATATACAGGGGCATTACATAGGTTATGTATAGTCAGTAGTGTGGTATACAGGGGCATTCTATAGGTTATGTATAGTCAGTAGGGTGGTATACAGGTGCATTATATAGGTTATGTATAGTCAGTAGGGTGGTATACAGGGGCATTCTATAGGTTATGTATAGTTAGTAGGGTGGTATACAGGTGCATTATATAGGTTATGTATAGTCAGTAAGGTGGTATACAGGGGCATTATATAGGTTATGTATAGTCAGTAGGGTAGTATACAGGGGCATTCTATAGGTTATGTATAGTGCAGTAGGGTGGTATACAGGGGCATTCTATAGGTTATGTATAGTCAGTAGGGTAGTATACAGGGGCATTATATAGGTTATGTATAGTCAGTAAAGTGGTATACAGGGGCATTATATAGGTTATGTATAGTCAGTAGGGTAGTATACAGGGGCATTATATAGGTTATGTATAGTCAGTAGTGTGGTATACAGGGGCATTATATAGGTTATGTATAGTCAGTAGTGTGGTATACAGGGGCATTATATAGGTTATGTATAGTCAGTAGGGTGGTATACAGGTGCATTATATAGGTTATGTATAGTCAATAGGGTGATATACAGGGGCATTATATAGGTTATACATAGTCAGTAAGGTGATATACAGGGGCATTCTATAGGTTATACATAGTCAGTAGTGTGATATACAGGGGCATTATATAGGTTATGTATAGTCAGTAGGGTGGTATACAGGGGCATACTATAGGTTATGTATAGTCAGTAGTGTGGTATACAGGGGCATTATATTGGTTATGTATAGTCAGTAGTGTGGTATACAGGGGCATTATATAGTTTATACATAGTCAGTAGGGTGGTATACAGGGGCATTATATAGGTTATGTATAGTCAGTAGTGTGGTATACAGTGGCATTATATAGGTTATGTATAGTCAGTAGTGTGGTATACAGGGGCATTATATAGGTTATGTATAGTCAGTAGTGTGGTATACAGGTGCATTATATAGATTATGTATAGTCAGTAGGGTGGTATACAGGTGCATTATATAGGTTATGCATAGTCAGTAGTGTGGTATACAGGGGCATTATATAGGTTATGTATAGTCAGTAGGGTGGTATACAGGTGCATTATATAGGTTATGTATAGTCAGTAGTGTGGTATACAGGGGCATTATATAGGTTATACATAGTCAGTAGTGTGGTATACAGGGGCATTATATAGGTTATGTATAGTCAGTAGTGTGGTATACAGTAGCATTATATAGGTTATGTATAGTCAGTAGGGTGGTATACAGGGGCATTCTATAGGTTATGTATAGTCAGTAGGGTGGTATACAGTAGCATTATATAGGTTATGTATAGTCAGTAGGGTGGTATACAGGGGCATTATATAGGTTATATATAGTCAGTAGGGTGGTATACAGGGGCATTATATAGGTTATGTATAGTCAGTAGGGAGGTATACAGGTGTATTATATAGGTCATGTATAGTCAGTAGGGTGGTATACAGGGGCATTATATAGGTTATGTATAGTCAGTAGGGTGGTATACAGGGGCATTATATAGGTTATGTATAGTCAGTAGGGTGGTATACAGGTGCAAACAAAAAAAGATCCAAAAAGGAAAGGATGCCAGTAAACAGAGTAAAAGTTATAGGCTTTATTAGAGTAGTTTAAAAGTGTTGTGACATCTTATCCCCCAAACTAACAAAGACTAACATGTTTCGGCTTACGCCGTATTCACATTCCTTAAAAGTTTTCAATTAGTGCATACATTTAAAAAGCCTGCACTGGGCTACTATTGGTTCAAGGAAAATTGCTTTCAATTAACCCTTCATAACACTGGGGATAAGTTGTAAATCTAACTTCTATTGTATGAATTGATCATTTGCAAGATTAGCAAATATTTGAGTATTTATACATGGATGCCACATCTTTGCCATAATTTATTTAACAAAAATACATATGTAAAACACCATAGATGCTAAAAATATATGTAAGCTTAATAAATGTATTTGCAATTACCAAAAAAGCTTATACTTGTTGATATAATTAGCTTCTATATGTGTGAGTGTTTTCTAGTGTAAAATTTGATGCCATTTATTGGGAACTATAATATAATAGCTGCTAGTAGAATTACTACTTTACTTTTCTCAAAAGGAGTTTATTATAATTACAGAACCCAGTGCAGCTTCAATTTAATTATTTTATTTATTTATAGATGATATAAAGCTTTTATTCTATTACCAATAAAAGAAGCTGCCTGTCAAGTCTAACCAAGGTTAGAGGACCCAATTTTTGGAGTGTAAATTGGTTTAAAAGAACATGTTTTAAAGCTCTTGTTCACTTCCTGCTGAGATATTCTATCTGCTGTTTAGGAAATATATATGTTAAGATAGAAATTTGTGTAGCTATGTACATTTTAATATACTCAAAATCATTTTCAATTCCTTGAGTTATATTTACCTCACTGTATTGCTGGATCAACGATTCATTAAGATCTTAAAGCGAATTCCCCCTACAGAAATTATGTTGGTTATTTATCAGCATTTTAGGTTTTCTCATCTACCATTAGGGACAATCAATCCCAATAGTTGATGAAATCATATTCAGAGTTCAGACCAAGTGGTAACTTGGTCCGAAGTCTGAATATCCAGTACATTTCTTGTCTGGCCAAAATCTTGAATTTGTCTCCTCCTCTCTTTTGAGGTTTTATCTTTTCTATGATTTTCCACCTCAGAAAATCACAGTTCTTGTCGTGTTTATGTACAAAATGGTCCACCAAAGGTGTGCTGATTTTTCCTACATTTATTGTTGATAGATGTTCACGAATGCGGGATCTTACTTCCCTTGTGGTCAACCCTACGTATTGCAGGTTACATTGAGAGCACCACACCAAATATATACAGTATGTTGCTCTACAGTTTAGACATTCAGTTATATTGAAGACTTCTCCAGTAACAGTGGAACCAAAAGTGGTACCCACCTGTACATGTTCACATTCCTTACAACCTGAGTACCCACATCTGAACGTTCCTGTGTGTCGTAACCATGAGGAACGTTCTGAGTTGGATCCTATTTTCCTCAATTGAGACGGTGATACAACATTTCCAACTGTTTTATTCCGTCTATATGAAAACCTACAGCCATTGCTGACCGTTTCCATTAGGGTATCCTCCGCTATTAAAAGCCTAAAATGTTTGCGTATTATTCCACAGATTTGTTGATATTGATTGGAATAATCTGTCACGAAAGTCAGCTTATTGGTTTGCTCATTTTTGTTCTTTTTAGCATCCCTTAACAAAAGTTTTCTAAACCGGTCACTTCACGACTGGCTCTTTTGATCACTCTCATGCCATATCCCCTTTCCAAGAGCCTATTTTGTAGATCATCTGCATGATCCTCAAAACTTTCAGATCGTGTACAATTTATTTTTAAGCGGACAAACTGTCCTTTGGCTATTGAGTAGGGGACTTGGCGTGGGACCGCTCCCACCAACCCATGTATAGATTGGCGTAGGTGGGCGCAAACTTGGCGCCCATAGCAGTCCCACATCTCTGCAGGTAGAAATCTCCCTCAAAATGAATGAAGTTATGCGTCAATAGAAATTTTGTGACTTCCATTATGAAGGCAATCAATGGCTCACTGTATGCCGTTTTCCTCACTAGAAAATAGTGGATAGCCTCAAGTCCCTTCTCATGAGGTATTGATGAGTAGAGGGCTACAACATCAACAGTGAGCCAACCAGAATCTCTACACCATTCAAGCTGTTCAACTACATTAATGACATGTTTGGAATCTCTGATATAGCTTGGTAATTGTTTTACCAAAGGCTGCAGGATGTCATCCAACCATTCGGATATATGTTCCAGCATTGAACCCATTCCACTAATAATCGGTCTGCCCTGAACATTAGTAGTCGACTTATGCACCTTTGGGAGGTGATGAAAGATGGGAGTTACGGGGTTTTCCACATATAGGTATTTCAAAGTTTCATTGTCAATCAAACCCTGTTCTAATGCTCCATCCAAAAGGTGCATAAGTCGACGCTGGAAATTTTTGGTTGGATTATGGTTCAATTTTTCATAACTGGCGGGGTTGCCCAGTTGTCTCATTGCTTCAGCAATGTAGGAAGATCTGTTCATGAGAACAACTGAACCCCCCTTGTCCGCCTGTTTTATCACCAGGTTTTCATTCTTTCCCAAATCATTTATTGCTTTTTGTTGCATTTTTGACAAATTATGTCTGGACTGTTTTTGGTTCATAGCGAGTTTTCTTAAATCATCCTCTACCCTGTTATAGAATGTTTCTATTATCTTTCCCCTGCTATGCACTGGGTAAAACGTAGACAGATTCTTATACTTTTTATTGGATGTTTGCACACTCTCCTGTACAATGTTACCTTCCCTTTCCAAATCTCTGAGGGTCATCAAGTCACAGGTTTCTGAGAAATCCAAAACAACATTATCATCAGTATTTATATGTTCTTGTGGAGATATTATATTTGGGTTAGATTGTCTATCAGAGAAATGCTTACGTAAGGTTATATTTCGTACAAATTTATTCACGTCCAACATAGTACGGAATAAATTAAAGTTGGTAGAAGGTACAAAACCCAAACCTAAGCTGAGGACATATTCCTCATCTTTGGTAAGTATATGATCCGATAGGTTCACGATGGTTTGTACTTGGATGGCACCCGAGTTTGTCTCATTGGGTATCTCCCCTGTTGAGTTTGCTGCGGTGTTGTCATTGACCCCCCTCCTTCTCTGTGGTGCTGATCCATCCGAAAAACCTGCTCTAATTGAGCACGTTCCTCATCTATTCCACCTACGGCTCCTATATTAGGAGCATCCTGTATGTATCTATTGTCTTGGGTTAGTTGGTATCTATTGGGGGCCTGTACATAGGTTCTAGACTGTTGTGTTGCATATGCTCTATTAGGGCCCTGCCATGTATTCGTTCTTGTACGTGTGTTATGTCCTCTACTCACACCTCTGTTATATTCTGTATTTCTCAGTGTTTGTTCTTGTGTAAAATTCTCTTCTGATGCTGAGTAAGATCCCTCATCACCTGACTCTGCCTCACTGTCTGAGAAGGTTACTGTTCTGTTCCCTCTACTTCTCTGTCTAGATCCTCTATTCCTTCTGGATCCTCTGTTTATATTTTGGTTTCTCCTTTGTTGAAATCTTTGACCCCTGTTCCAGATGTATATCTTGCCAATATCATAGTCTGATTTGTCTCTTAGAAACTTGGTATGTTTAATAGTAATCAGTTCATTCTTGGCCTCAGATATCACTTTCTGTAACAGGGAATCAAATTTTGGATAGTCTGACATGGTACAAAAACTGTTCAAAAGCAATTGAACCTCCTCAATTTCTAATCTGAGTTTGACCAACATATCTGTCTTAATACTAATCAACAACTTCATTAATCTCATTGAACAATCAGTTAAAACCACATTCCATTTATCTACAAATTCCTTATCATTAACCTCAAAAGTTGGGAACTTATTTATACGCAGCCCTCTCGGTATCATATTGAGGGCAGTGTATTTTTCTAGTGTCCAAATGTCCCATTTAAGTTTCTTTTCTTTGACCAATAGACGTTCCATGTCCTCAAATAGCATTGGCAAATCATAATGGCTTCGATCCAATGAAAATATATGATCAATATCCATGTTATCATTGTCCCTTTCACTCACTTTTTTTAAAGAATAGTATGGAACCAAAGCATGGTTTACAGGTATACAGGTGCATTATATAGGTTATGTATAGTCAGTAGGGTGGTATACAGGTGCATTATATAGGTTATGTATAGTCAGTAGGGAGGTATATAGGGGCATTATATAGGTTATGTATAGTCAGTAGGGTGGTATACAGGGGCATTATATAGGTTATGTATAGTCAGTAGGGAGGTATATAGGGGCATTATATAGGTTATGTATAGTCAGTAAGGTGGTATACAGGGGCATTATATAGGTTATGTATAGTCAATAGGGTGATATAAAGGGGCATTATATAGGTTATGTATAGTCAGTAGGGAGGTATACAGGGGCATTATATAGGTTATGTATAGTCAGTAGGGTGGTATACAGGGGCATACTATAGGTTATGTATAGTCAGTAGGCTGGTATACAGGGGCATTATATAGGTTATACATAGTCAGTAGTGTGGTATACAGGGGCATTATATAGGTTATGTATAGTCAGTAGTGTGGTATACAGGGGCATTATAGAGGTTATGTATAGTCAGTAGTGTGGTATACAGGGGCATTATAGAGGTTATGTATAGTCAGTAGTGTGGTATACAGCGGCATTATATAGGTTATGTATAGTCAGTAGGGTGGTATACAGTAGCATTATATAGGTTATGTATAGTCAGTAGGGTGGTATACAGGGGCATTATATAGGTTATGTATAGTCAGTAGTGTGGTATACAGCGGCATTATATAGGTTATGTATAGTCAGTAGGGTGGTATACAGGTGCATTATATAGGTTATGTATAGTCAGTAGGGAGGTATATAGGGGCATTATATAGGTTATGTATAGTCAGTAGGGTGGTATACAGGGGCATTATATAGGTTATACATAGTCAGTAGGGAGGTATATAGGGGCATTATATAGGTTATGTATAGTCAGTAGGGTGGTATACAGGGGCACTCTATAGGTTATGTATAGTCAGTAAGGTGGTATACAGGGTCATTATATAGGTTATGTATAGTCAGTAGTGTGATATACAGCGAGTGCAGAATTATTAGGCAAGTTGTATTTTTGAGGATTAATTTTATTATTGAACAACAACCATGTTCTCAATGAACCCAAAAAACTCATTAATATCAAAGCTGAATAGTTTTGGAAGTAGTTTTTAGTTTGTTTTTAGTTATAGCTATTTTAGGGGGATATCTGTGTGTGCAGGTGACTATTACTGTGCATAATTATTTGGCAACTTAACAAAAAACAAATATATACCCATTTCAATTATTTATTTTTACCAGTGAGACCAATATAACATCTCAACATTCACAAATATACATTTCTGACATTCAAAAACAAAACAAAAACAAATCAGTGACCAATATAGCCACCTTTCTTTGCAAGGACACTCAAAAGCCTGCCATCCATGGATTCTGTCAGTGTTTTGATCTGTTCACCATCAACATTGCGTGCAGCAGCAACCACAGCCTCCCAGACACTGTTCAGAGAGGTGTACTGTTTTCCCTCCTTGTAAATCTCACATTTGATGATGGACCACAGGTTCTCAATGGGGTTCAGATCAAGTGAACAAGGAGGCCATGTCATTATATTTTCTTCTTTTATACCCTTTCTTGCCAGCCACGCTGTGGAGTACTTGGACGCGTGTGATGGAGCATCGTCCTGCATGAAAATAATGTTTTTCTTGAAGGATGCAGACTTCTTCCTGTACCACTGCTTGAAGAAGGTGTCTTCCAGAAAACATAATTTATGTAAGAACTTACCTGATAAATTCATTTCTTTCATATTAACAAGAGTCCATGAGCTAGTGACGTATGGGATATACATTCCTACCAGGAGGGGCAAAGTTTCCCAAACCTTAAAATGCCTATAAATACACCCCTCACCACACCCACAAATCAGTTTAACGAATAGCCAAGAAGTGGGGTGATAAGAAAAAAAGTGCGAAGCATATAAAATAAGGAATTGGAATAATTGTGCTTTATACAAAAAAATCATAACCACCACAAAAAAGGGGTGGGCCTCATGGACTCTTGTTAATATGAAAGAAATGAATTTATCAGGTAAGTTCTTACATAAATTATGTTTTCTTTCATGTAATTAACAAGAGTCCATGAGCTAGTGACGTATGGGATAATGACTACCCAAGATGTGGATCTTTCCACACAAGAGTCACTAGAGAGGGAGGGATAAAATAAAGACAGCCAATTCCTGCTGAAAATAATCCACACCCAAAATAAAGTTTAACAAAAAACATAAGCAGAAGATTCAAACTGAAACCGCTGCCTGAAGAACTTTTCTACCAAAAACTGCTTCAGAAGAAGAAAATACATCAAAATGGTAGAATTTAGTAAAAGTATGCAAAGAGGACCAAGTTGCTGCTTTGCAGATCTGGTCAACCGAAGCTTCATTCCTAAACGCCCAGGAAGTAGATACTGACCTAGTAGAATGAGCTGTAATTCTCTGAGGCGGAATTTTACCCGACTCAACATAGGCAAGATGAATTAAAGATTTCAACCAAGATGCCAAAGAAATGGCAGAAGCTTTCTGGCCTTTCCTAGAACCGGAAAAGATAACAAATAGACTAGAAGTCTTACAGAAAGATTTCGTAGCTTCAACATAATATTTCAAAGCTCTAACAACATCCAAAGAATGCAACGATTTCTCCTTAGAATTCTTAGGATTAGGACATAATGAAGGAACCACAATTTCTCTACCAATGTCGTTGGAATTCACAACTTTAGGTAAAAATTCAAAAGAAGTTCGCAACACCGCCTTATCCTGATGAAGAATCAGAAAAGGAGACTCACAAGAAAGAGCAGATAATTCAGAAACTCTTCTGGCAGAAGAGATGGCCAAAAGGAACAAAACTTTCCAAGAAAGTAATTTAATATCCAATGAATGCATAGGTTCAAATGGAGGAGCTTGAAGAGCCCCCAGAACCAAATTCAAACTCCAAGGAGGAGAAATTGACTTAATGACAGGCTTTATACGAACCAAAGCTTGTACAAAACAATGAATATCAGGAAGAATAGCAATCTTTCTGTGAAAAAGAACAGAAAGAGCAGAGATTTGACCTTTCAAGGAACTTGCGGACAAACCCTTATCTAAACCATCCTGAAGAAATTGTAATATTCTCGGTATTCTAAAAGAATGCCAAGAAAAATGATGAGAAAGACACCAAGAAATATAGGTCTTCCAGACTCTATAATATATCTCTCTGGATACAGATTTACGAGCCTGTAACATAGTATTAATCACAGAGTCAGAGAAACCTCTTTGACCAAGAATCAAGCGTTCAATCTCCATACCTTTAAATTTAAGGATTTCAGATCCTGATGGAAAAAAGGACCTTGAGACAAAAGGTCTGGTCTTAACGGAAGAGTCCACGGTTGGCAAGAGGCCATCCGGACAGGATCCGCATACCAAAACCTGTGAGGCCATGCCGGAGCTACCAGCAGAACAAACGAGCATTCCTTCAGAATCTTGGAGATTACTCTTGGAAGAAGAACTAGAGGCGGAAAGATATAGGCAGGATGATACTTCCAAGGAAGTGAAAATGCATCCACTGCCTTCGCCTGAGGATCCCGGGATCTGGACAGATACCTGGGAAGTTTCTTGTTTAGATGAGAAGCCATCAGATTTATTTCTGGAAGTTCCCACATTTGAACAATCTGAAGAAATACCTCTGGGTGAAGAGACCATTCGCCCGGATGCAACGTTTGGCGACTGAGATAATCCGCTTTCCAATTGTCCATACCTGGGATAAAAACCGCAGAGATTAGACAGGAGCTGGATTCCGCCCAAACCAAAATTCGAGATACTTCTTTCATAGCCAGAGGACTGTGAGTCCCTCCTTGATGATTGATGTATGCCACAGTTGTGACATTGTCTTATCTGAAAACAATGAACAACTCTCTCTTCAGAAGAGGCCAAGACTGAAGAGCTCTGAAAATTGCACGGAGTTCCAAAATATTGATCGGAAATCTCACCTCCTGAGATTCCCAAACCCCTTGTGCCGTCAGATACCCCCACACAGCTCCCCAACCTGTAAGACTTGTATCTGTTGAGATTATAGTCCAGGTCGGAAGAACAAAGAAGCCCCCTGAACTAAACGATGGTGATCTGTCCACCATGTCAGAGAGTGTCGTAAAATCGGTTTAAAGATATTAATTGAGATATCTTTGAGTAATCCCTGCACCATTGGTTCAGCATACAGAGCTGAAGAGGTCGCATGTGAAAACGAGCAAAGGAGATCGCATCTGATGCGGCAGTCCTAAGACCCAACATTTCCATGCATAAGGCTACCAAAGGGAATGAATGAGACTGAAGGTTTTGACAAGCTGATATCAATGTTAAACTTCTCTTGTCTGACAAGGACAGAGTCATAGACACTGAATTTATCTAGAAACCTAAAAAGGTTACCCTTGTCTGAGGAATCAATGAACTGATTGGTAAATTGATCCTCCAACCATGAACTTGAAGAAACAACACAAGTCGATTCGTATGAGATTCTTCGAAAATGAGAAGACTGAGCAAGTACCAAGATATCGTCCAAATAAGGAAATACCAAAACCCTATTCTCTGATTACAGAAAGAAGGGCACCGAGAACCTTTGAAAAAAATTCTTGGAACTGAGGCTAGGCCAAACAGTAGAGCCACAAAACTGGTAATGCTTGTCTAAAAAGAGAATCTCAGACACTAAAAGTGATCTGGATGAATCGGAATATGCAGATACACATCCTGTAAATCTATTGTAGACATATAATGCCCTTGCTAAACAAAAGGCAGGATAGTCCTACAGTAACCATCTTGAATGTTGGTATCCTAACATAACGATTCAATAATGATAGATCCAGAACTGGTCTGAAGGAATTGACCTTCTTTGGTACAATGAAGAGATAAAATAAAACACCAGCCCCTGTTCCAGAACTGGAACTGGCATAAATACTCCAGCCAACTCTAGATCTGAAACACATTTCAGAAATGCTGAGCCTTGCTGTGTCAACTGGGACACGGGAAAGAAAAGAATCTCTTAGCAGGAGGCCTTAACTTGAAGCCAATTCTGTACCTTTCTGAAACAATGTTTCTGAAACCAGAGATTAAGAACGGAATTGATCCAAATTTCTTTGAAGAAAACGTAATCTGCCCCATACCAGCTGAGCTGGAATAAGGGCCGCACCTTCATAGATACTTAGGAGCTGGCTATAGGTTTCTATAAGGCTTGGATATATTCCAAACTGGAAATAGTTTCCAAACTGATACCGCTCCTGAGGATGAAGGATCAGGCTTTTGTTCCTTGTTGTGAGGAAAGGAACGAAATGATTATTTACCCTGGAAAGAAAGGGAAAACAAAGTTGACTTGGAAGACATGTCAGCATTCCAAGTTTAATCCATAAAGCTTTTCTAGCTAAAATAGCTAGAGACATATACCTGACATCAACTCTAATGATATCAAAAGATGGTATCACCAATAAAATTATTAGCATGTTATAGAATAATAATAATGCTATAAAATTATGATCTGTTACTTGTTGCGCTAAAGCTTCTAACCAAAAAGTTGAAGCTGCAGCAACATCCGCTAAAAATATAGCAGGTCTAAGAAGATTACCTGAACATAAGTAAGCTTTTCTTAAAAAAGATTCAATTTTCCTATCTAAAGGATCCGTAAATGAAGTACTATCTGCCATAGGAATAGTAGTACATTAGCAGGAGTAGAGACAGCCCCATAACCTTAGGGAATTTTGTCCCAAAAAACTCTAATCTGTCAGATGGCACAGGATATAATTTGCTTAAACGTCTAGAAGGAGTAAATAAATTACCCAAATTATTCCATTCCCTGGAAATTACTTCAGAAATAGCATCAGGGAGATAAAACACTTCTGGAATAACTACAGGAGATTTAAAAACCTTATTTAAACGTTTACATTTAGTATCAAGAGGACCAGAATCCTCTATTTCTAATGCAAATAACACTTCTTTAAGTAAAGAACGAATAAATTCCATCTTGAACAAATACAAAGATTTATCAGCATCAACCTCTGAGACAGAAACCTCTGAACCAGAAGAACCATTATCAGTATCAGAATGATGATGTTCATTTAAAAATTCATCTGAAAAAAGAGAAGTTTTAAAAGACTTTTATGTATACTAGAAGGAGAAATAACAGACATAGCCTTCTTAATGGATTTAAAAAATAAAATCTCTTATGTTATCAGGAACACTCTGAAAATTAGATGTTGACGGACAGCAACAGGTAATGTAACAGTACTAAAGGAAATTTTATCTGCATTAATAAGTTTGACATGACATGCAATACAAACAACAGCTGGAGAAACAGATACCAAAAGTTTATAGCAGACTTAGCTTGGTAGCTCCAGCACTGTGCAGTGATTTTCCTGTAGTATCTTCTGACTCAGTTGCAACGTGGAACATCTTGCAATATGTAAAAGAAAAAAACAACATATAAAGCAAAATTGATCAAATTCCTTAAATGACAGTTTCAGGAATGGGAAAAAAATGCCAGTGAACAAGCTTCTAGCAACCAGAAGCAATAAATAATGAGACTTAAATAATGTGGAGACAAAAATGACGCCCATATTTTTTAGCGCCAAAAAAGACGCCCACATTATTTGGCGCCTAAATGCTTTTGGTGCCAAAAATGACGCCACATCCGGAACGCCGACATCTTTGACGCAAAATAACGTCAAAAAATGACGCAACTTCCGGCGACACGTATGACGCCGGAAACGGAAAATAATTTTTGCGCCAAAAAAGTCCGCGCCAAGAATGACGCAATAAAATGAAGCATTTTCAGCCCCCGCGAGCCTAACAGCCCACAGGGAAAAAAGTCAAATTTTTGAGGTAAGAAAAAATATGATAATTCAATGCATAATCCCAAATATGAAACTGACTGTCTGGAAATAAGGAAAGTTGAACATTCTGAGTCAAGGCAAATAAATGTTTGAATACATATATTTAGAACTTTATAAATAAAGTGCCCAACCATAGCTTAGAGTGTCACAGAAAATAAGACTTACTTACCCCAGGACACTCATCTACATGTTTGTAGAAAGCCAAACCAGTACTGAAACGAGAATCAGTAGAGGAAATGGTAAATATAAGAGTATATCGTCGATCTGAAAAGGGAGGTAAGAGATGAATCTCTACGACCGATAACAGAGAACCTTATGAAATAGACCCCGTAGAAGGAGATCACTGCATTCAATAGGCAATACTCTCTTCACATCCCTCTGACATTCACTGCACGCTGAGAGGAAAACCGGGCTCCAACTTGCTGCGGAGCGCATATCAACGTAGAATCTAGCACAAACTTACTTCACCACCTCCCTTGGAGGCAAAGTTTGTAAAACTGATTTGTGGGTGTGGTGAGGGGTGTATTTATAGGCATTTTAAGGTTTGGGAAACTTTGCCCCTCCTGGTAGGAATGTATATCCCATACGTCACTAGCTCATGGACTCTTGTTAATTACATGAAAGAAACTGGCAGTAGGACTGGGAGTTGAGCTTGACTCCATCCTCAACCCGAAAAGGCCCCACAAGCTCATCTTTGATGACACCAGCCCAAACCAGTACTCCACCTCCACCTTGCTGGCGTCTGAGGCAGACTGGAGCTCTCTGCCCTTTACCAATCCAAAAAGGTATTCTCTCAAGTATTACCCACAGTGTGCCTGGATGGTTATTAGTAGAAAGTTCAGCATCAACACTATCTTATTTCTGCTACCGGACTCACCCGCTCCTCAGTGTCGGTCTCCACCAAGTGGAGTATGCTGTCTCCCCTCACTCACTGCCGTAATCGTCCGGTCCTGGGGTGTGGGAACTGAAAGCCTGCCCTCTTGTTCTCCGGGTAGATGCAAGGTACAAGCCCAAGTGTCTGCTACTCCGGTCCTGGCAAAGGGCTGCAGTGCCCAAACAAACCCTCCTCAGACGTACTCGGGAGTGAGGGGGGCGCGGTCCTTGTACACGCCCTCTCTGGACAGGAAGTGGTGAAACTTGATTGTAGCTGCGGGTGAATACCGGTGCAGCAGTAAGACAGGGAAAGTGAGGATTATTTTCCTCTGGAAGTGCTACCACGCTGGAGGGTCAAATAGAACACAAGTAGCAAAAAAGGTAGCGGAGCACCAATCCAATGTAGTAAAATAAAAATAGTCTTTATTGAAAGTCAAGTTAAAACAGAAAAACGACAGGGTGCCATTATCCAAAAGGAGTCAGCTCCTACAGCTGCTGACATGTTTCGGCTGTTGCCGTTATCAAAGCTGCTTGTCTGTGCAGGTGTAATCCTGCCCTTAAAAAGAAATGAACAACGACTCCTATTGGATAATGGTTAATTACACAATTAAACTTTAACCATTTCCTTACTTCAGGATATACTGACAATAATACTGCCCTGTGACTAAGAAGGTCTAAACAAAATATATAAATGCTACCTATAAGTGCATCAATCTCTAAATAAGCATAATAGAGATATTAATGCAATGCAATGGATTCTTTTTCTATTTGAAATTGCAATTTACCTTGAAGTATCATTCAGTTGTCTGATACATCAGTCTCTTTCTGCTCTGCAATATCAGCAAGAGTTAAAAACAAGAAGTCTCGTAGAGCACATTGTACATTTACATATTTGCAATACAACACCTTATGTTCTCTTTCTATTATGCTTATTTAGAGATTGATGCACTTATAGGTAGCATTTATATATTTTGTTTAGACCTTCTTAGTCACAGGGCAGTATTATTGTCAGTATATCCTGAAGTAAGGAAATGGTTAAAGTTTAATTGTGTAATTAACCATTATCCAATAGGAGTTGTTGTTCATTTCTTTTTAAGGGCAGGATTACACCTGCACAGACAAGCAGCTTTGATAACGGCAACAGCCGAAACATGTCAGCAGCTGTAGGAGCTGACTCCTTTTGGATAATGGCACCCTGTCATTTTTCTGTTTTAACTTGACTTTCAATAAAGACTATTTTTATTTTACTACATTGGATTGGTGCTCCGCTACCTTTTTTGCTACTTGTGTTCTATTTGACCCTCCAGCGTGGTAGCACTTCCAGAGGAAAATAATCCTCACTTTCCCTGTCTTACTGCTGCACCGGCATTCACCCGCAGCTACAATCAAGTTTCACCACTTCCTGTCCAGAGAGGGCGTGTACAAGGACCGCGCCCCCCTCACTCCCGAGTACGTCTGAGGAGGGTTTGTTTGGGCACTGCAGCCCTTTGCCAGGACCGGAGTAGCAGACACTTGGGCTTGTACCTTGCATCTACCCGGAGAACAAGAGGGCAGGCTTTCAGTTCCCACACCCCAGGACCGGACGATTACGGCAGTGAGTGAGGGGAGACAGCATACTCCACTTGGTGGAGACCGACACTGAGGAGCGGGTGAGTCCGGTAGCAGAAATAAGTTAGTGTTGATGCTGAACTTTCTACTAATAACCATCCAGGCACACTGTGGGTAATACTTGAGAGAATACCTTTTTGCATTCACTTTACATAGGGCCCTGTGGGTCAGGCCCGCCCCCCTTTTCTCTCTTTCCCTGTGTGCTTTGGTCTGGTTTTACACTTGCAGCAGTACTACTAAACACAATACAGGGATAATGAATGACGGGGTGAATAATACTATGAACAATATAGTGACACCTGGGACTATCATGAACTTTTACTCTTTACGCAATGAGAGTGAAAGGGATGAGAATATGGTGTTGGCAGAGAACTTTTTTACACTTGATAGGACACAACAAAATTTACCTACTCTATTTGATGAGATGGAATTTCTAATGAACAAAGAAAATAAATATAAATGGGATATTTGGACTTTGGAAAACTACTTAAAGCTCAAACTTATACCCAGGGGCCTACGCATCAATAAATACCCTACTTTTTTCACTGAGGACAGGGCATTCATCATTGAATGGAATGAGACTCTTTCTGAATGCTCCTGGAATCTAATGCGCCTCTTGATCATTTATAAGAACAAGCAAGTCCAGGACATTACTATTAAGATCAGTCAGGTGCAAGATGAATTAAATAAGCGCTGTGACAACACGGACTTTGCTAGATTTGATAATTTGCTCCAAGAGGCAGTTGCTGAAGCTAAGGCCCTTTTACTAGAAATCAAACATTCTAAGTATGTCAGGGATCAAACTGATTTTAATAATAACACTGTATATATCTGGAATAAGAGGGAGAGGACACAAATATACAGAGAGTATAACCAAAATCGAGGTTTTGCCAATAGAGGGAGGGGTTATAGAGGTAGACGCAGAGGGAGGGGAAGAGGTAGGCAGCAGAGAATTCGCTTCTCAGATAGTGAGGCAGACTCAGGGGGAGAGAGCTCTACATCAGGAGAAGAGGACACATCTTTTTATCCCATTACTCCACACCCAGGACCTGCACACTCAGCTAGCCAAACAATAAATCAACCCATCCCTGGGACACAGCCACATCAGACTGTGGGACCAAGGGATAAACCTAACACATTACCTCCCCCCATATTGAAAAATCCTAAAACTCCCTCTAGATATATTCCTCTACCCGCTGATATTCCACAAACTCATGATACCCCTAATGGGGCAGAAAGTGTTGAATTACGCCAGGTTTTTTCCCTCCCCCCCCCCCCCCGCAAGGCGCCGGGGGGGGGAAAGGAGCCAGAGGAACAAACAAAGGGGGCTACACATTGAGGAAAACCCAAAGGCAGACGAGGTATCGGTAATTAATCTCTCCTCATACAATTTAAATCCCATTGAACAAAGGGTTTTGAGTTTGGGCTTAAATTTTGTGCCAACAAATAATTTCAATCTTTTCAATACCTTGATTGATGTCAATAAATTGGTACGAAAAATTACCCTTAAAAAACATTTTTCCAAGACACAAAATATTCCTAGTACTGAGAGTAATGTCCAATGCGAGTATGAAATTCACAGAAATCAAATCGAGACCGATGACCTGGAATTCCAGGATCTCTGTGGTCTCTCCACTTTACAGGCATTGGACAATACTACTCCGGACACAATTACCTCTACACAACACAAATTTCCTAGGTTTAAGGGCCCCTCTAAATTTTATCCGATTCAAAGCAGGGGCACCATCATTGAAAGATTCCAGAGCAGAATTGAGGCCGATTTAAACAACTTGTATTATGTGAATGATAATACAAAGAGGAAACAGAATCTCTCGGTGGGGGAAAGAGAAGCACTAGCTTCATTGAGCAACAATTCAACTTTGGTAATCAGGGCCGCGGACAAAGGTGGGTCTGTGGTACTGATGAACAAGGAGGACTTCATTAGTGAAGCCCACAGACAACTCCACAACCCCAGCGATTATAGGGTTTTAAACTCACACCCGACTGTGCTTTTTAAAAAAAAGCTCATGAGCCTTGTGGATGATGGTGTTGAGGGAGGTTTCATAGATGAGGATACTGCTGATTATCTCCTAGTAACTAACCCCACCATTCCAGTTTTCAATCTTTTGCCCAAGGTTCACAAGTCCTTGGACAATGTAACTGGCCGACCAATTGTCAGCGGCATAGGTTCGCTCCTTGAACATACCTCAGAGTGGTTAGATAAAATTCTACACCCGATGGTATTAGAACTTTGGAGCTACCTAAGGGACACTATGCATGTCCTAAAATTGCTGGAAAACTTAGAGTGGAAGGAGGAATATACTTGGCTCACGGTAGACGTGAAATCATTATACTCATCTATACCCCATAACAAAGGGTTACAAGCAGTAAGATACTATTTGAATAAATACTTTGGTGAAGATCCAGATTACTGCGAGTATGTGACACAAGTGACCGAGTTCTTGCTTTCACATAACTATTTAGAGTTCGAGGGGGTGTTCTACCTCCAGATTTGTGGGACTGCAATGGGGGCCAAGTTTGCCCCCTCTTACGCCAACCTTTTCATGGGCTGGTGGGAGCAGGACCACATATTTGGAGGTGGAAGCCCCCTCTGCTCGAATATAGTTTTTTACAGGAGGTTTATTGATGACCTCCTGTTCATTTGGAGGGGCACTGACAGTGAACTGTTGGCCTTCGTGGAGCTCCTGAACACCAATGATTTGGGACTGAGTTTTACTTCAGAATCCAATCGGACAACCATTAACTATCTGGATGTTACTCTTTCAAGTGTTGCGGGGGAGAGGGTGTGTACCACGGTATACAGAAAGCCAATTTCAGGCAACACCCTGTTACATGCCAACAGTTGCCACCCCAAAGCCGTATTTAGAGGCATCATCAAGGGCCAGTTCATTCGTTTAAAACGAAACTGTTCAGAGCCGGCACTCTTTGAGAAGGAAGCTGCTCAACTCTCTCAAAGACTCCTGTGCAGGGGGTATAAGAAAGATCTGATAGCCTCAGCATTTGAAGAAGTAAAAACCATCGATAGAAAAAATCTTTTGAAACCAAAAGATAAAAATAAATGTAACAACAAGGAAGCAATAAAAGATGATCTTTTTTTTTGTTACTGATCATTCGGAACAATACCCTCAGGTGTGTGAAATTATCAAAAAACATTTTGAAATGCTGAGAGCGGATGAGGATTTAGCTAATCTATCCGTGAAATCATGCCATTTCACATACCGGCGAAGTAAAACCATAGGGAATATGGTAGCTCCTACCAGAATTTCCACTAGCAGGGTTTCAGAGATGTCTTCCTGGCTAACCCAGAAAGGCATGTTTAAGTGTCATTTCAGAGACTGTGTGGCTTGTGAAAAGGTGGAGCTGGGGAGCACTTTTTGCTCCACGGTAACAGGACAGATTTTCACGAAAAACATGTGTCTTAACTGTAGGTCCACCTATACCATCTACCTTGCCACTTCCACTTCATGTGCAAAACAATACGTAGGCCTCATGACCAGAGAGGTCAGGTCAAGAATTAGGGAACATCTCTCTAACATCAGGACAGGTATAGCTACCACCCCCTTGATCCAACATTTTACCAATTTACATGGTAAAAGTTCTGATACTTTTCGTTGGACCTGCATTGAACAAATTACCAAACCACCTAGAGGGGTGGACAGGGACACAATCTTGTCCAAACGTGAGATCTTTTGGATATTTAAATTGCGTACGAGATACCCCTCACGTCTTAACTCCATGTATGATTTAATTAACCATTGGGAGTAATCTGGACCTGATAAACACCCTCTCCCATCCTCCCATTTATACATTCTTCTCACATGATTATATAAATATAAATTTACCAAGCACACTATTTGTGCTCAACATAGAGAGATTCTGTATCTTAGCACTTCCTCTCCAACATTAATTTTCCATTTAAAATTCAGTACATACTCCAAAGTATTTTTTCTTATATCATATATATAATAAATAAATAAAAAAAAATTCCTGTCTGTAAATATCTGGGATATTAATGCAATGGATTCTTTTTCTATTTGAAATTGCAGTTTACCTTGAAGTATCATTCAGTTGTCTGATACATCAGTCTCTTTCTGCTCTGCAATATCAGCAAGAGTTAAAAACAAGAAGTCTCGTAGAGCACATTGTACATTTACATATTTGCAATACAACACCTTATGTTCTCTTTCTATTATGCTTATTTAGAGATTGATGCACTTATAGGTAGCATTTATATATTTTGTTTAGACCTTCTTAGTCACAGGGCAGTATTATTGTCAGTATATCCTGAAGTAAGGAAATGGTTAAAGTTTAATTGTGTAATTAACCATTATCCAATAGGAGTCGTTGTTCATTTCTTTTTAAGGGCAGGATTACACCTGCACAGACAAGCAGCTTTGATAACGGCAACAGCCGAAACATGTCAGCAGCTGTAGGAGCTGACTCCTTTTGGATAATGGCACCCTGTCGTTTTTCTGTTTTAACTTGACTTTCAATAAAGACTATTTTTATTTTACTACATTGGATTGGTGCTCCGCTACCTTTTTTGCTACTTGTGTACCTTTACCAATCCAGCCACGGGCCCATCCATCTGGCCCATCAAGACTCACTCTCATTTCATCAGTCCATAAAACCTTAGAAAAATCAGTCTTGAGATATTTCTTGGCCCAGTCTTGACGTTTCAGCTTGGGTGTCTTGTTCAGTGGTGGTCGTCTTTCAGCCTTTCTTACCTTGGCCATGCCTCTGAGTATTGCACACCTTGTGCTTTTGGGCACTCCAGTGATGTTGCAGCTCTGAAATATGGCCAAACTGGTGGCAAGTGGCATCTTGGCAGCTGCACGCTTGACTTTTCTCAGTTCATGGGCAGTTATTTTGCGCCTTGGTTTTTCCACACGCTTCTTGCGACCCTGTTGACTATTTTGAATGAAACACTTGATTGTTCGATGATCACGCTTCAGAAGCTTTGCAATTTTAAGAGTGCTGCATCCCTCTGCAAGATATCTCACTATTTTTTACTTTTCTGAGCCTGTCAAGTCCTTCTTTTGACCCATTTTGCCAAAGGAAAGGAAGTTGCCTAATAATTATGCACACCTGATATAGGGTGTTGATGTCATTAGACCACACCCCTTCTCATTACAGAGATGCACATCACCTAATATGCTTAATTGGTAGTAGGCTTTCAAGCCTATACAGCTTGGAGTAAGACAACATGCATAAAGAGGATGATGTGGTCAAAATACTCATTTGCCTAATAATTCTGCACTCCCTGTACAGGTGCATTCTATAGGCTATGTATAGTCAGTAGGGTGGTATACAGGGGCATTATATAGGTTATACATAGTCAGTAGGGTGGTATACAGGGGCATTATATAGGTTATACATAGTCAGTAGTGTAGTATACAGGCGCATTCTATAGGTTATGTATAGTCAGTAGGGTGGTATACAGGGGCATTCTATAGGTTATGTATAGTCAGTAGGGTGGTATACAGGGGCATACTATAGGTTATATATAGTCAGTAGGGTGGTATACAGGGGCATTATATAGGTTATACATAGTCAGTAGTGTGGTATACAGGGGCATTCTATAGGTTATGTATAGTCAGTAGTGTGGTATACAGGGGCATTCTATAGGTTATGTATAGTCAGTAGTGTGGTATACAGGGGCATTCTATAGGTTATGTATAGTCAGTAGTGTGGTATACAGTGGCATTATATAGGTTATGTATAGTCAGTAGTGTGGTATACAGGTGCATTCTATAGGTTATGTATAGTCAGTAGTGTGGTATACAGGGGCATTCTATAGGTTATGTATAGTCAGTAGTGTGGTATACAGGGGCATTCTATAGGTTATATATAGTCAGTAGTGTGGTATACAGGGGCATTCTATAGGTTATACATAGTAGTGTGGTATACAGGGGCATTCTATAGGTTATATATAGTCAGTAGTGTGGTATACAGGGGCATTCTATAGGTTATGTATAGTCAGTAGAGTGGTATACTGTGGCATTATATAGGTTATGTATAGTCAGTAGTGTGGTATACAGGGGCATTCTATAGGTTATACATAGTCAGTAGTGTGATATACAGGGGCATACTATAGGTTATGTATAGTCAGTAGAGTGGTATACAGGTGCATTATATAGGTTATGTATAGTCAGTAGTGTGATATACAGGGGCATTATATAGGTTATGTATAGTCACTTGGGTGGTATACAGTGGCATTATATAGGTTATACATAGTCAGTAGGGTGGTATACAGGGGCATTATATAGGTTATGTATAGAGGTGGCCCTCGTTTTACAACGGTTCAATTTACACTGTTTCAGAATAACAACCTTTTTTTCCCAGTCATGTGACTGCTATTAAAAAGTATTGAGAAGCAGTGCATTTATTAAAATAGCCAGTAGATGGAGCTGTCCGCTTGTGTTGCAGCAAAGCCAAGCAAGCTAAAATTAATCAGTTTAACCAAACCTGAGCTACCGAGCAGATTTTAAAGGAACAAGATCTTCATGTCTTTAAATCAGTCCAGATTGGAATGCATAGAAAGAACTGTTTGCAGAAAAATGCAAGTGAAGTCTGTGTTGTGTGATTATTTTATTATGTTTATATTGCTGTTTAGCATTTAAAGTCTTCATTTCAAAGCTTTAAAAATAATGTATTAGGTGTTACTTATGACAATTTTGAGAAGGGCCTGGAACCTAACTCCCTCACTTCCCATTGACTTACATTATAAACTGGGTTTCAATTTACAACGGTTTCGATTTACAACCATTCCTTCTGGAACCTAACCCCGGCGTAAACTGAGGGCTACCTGTAGTCACTTGGGTGGTATACAGTGGCATTCTATAGGTTATACATAGTCATTAGGGTGGTATACAGTGGCATTCTATAGGTTATACATAGTCAGTAGGGTGGTATACAGGTGCATTATATAGGTTATGTATAGTCAGTAGGGTGGTATACAGGTGCATTATATAGGTTATGTATAGTCAGTAGGGTGGTATACAGGTGCATTATATAGGTTATGTATAGTCAGTAGGGTGGTATACAGGGGCATTATATAGGTTATGTATAGTCAGTAGGGTGGTATACAGGTGCATTATATAGGTTATGTATAGTCAGTAGGGTGGTATACAGGTGCATTATATAGGTTATGTATAGTCAGTAGGGTGGTATACAGGTGCATTATATAGGTTATGCATAGTCAGTAGGGTGGTATACAGGTGCATTATATAGGTTATGCATAGTCAGTAGGGTGGTATACAGGGGCATTCTATAGGTTATACATAGTCAGTAGTGTGGTATACAGGGGCATTCTATAGGTTATACATAGTCAGTAGTGTGGTATACAGGGGCATTATATAGGTTATAAATAGTCAGTAGGGTGGTATACAGGGGCATTCTATAGGTTATACATAGTCAGTAGTGTGGTATACAGGGGCATTCTATAGGTTATGTATAGTCAGTAGGGTGGTATACAGGGGCATTATATAGGTTTTAAATAGTCAGTAGGATGGTATACAGGAGCATTCTATAGGTTATACATAGTCAGTAGGCTGGTATACAGGTGCATTATATAGGTTATGTATATTCAGTAGGGAGGTATACAGGGGCATTATATAGGTTATACATAGTCAGTAGGGTGGTATACAGGTGCATTATATAGGTTATGTATAGTCAGTAGGGTGGTATACAGGGGCATTATATAGGTTATGTATAGTCGGTAGGGTGGTATACAGGGGCATTATATAGGTTATGTATAGTCAGTAGTGTGGTATACAGGGGCATTCTATAGGTTTTGTATAGTCAGTAGGGTGGTATACAGGGGCATTCTATAGGTTATGTATAGTCAGTAGGGTGGTATACAGGGGCATTCTATAGGTTATGTATAGTCAGTAGGGTGGTATACAGGGGCATTATATAGGTTATACATAGTCAGTAGGGTGGTATACAGGTGCATTATATAGGTTATGTATAGTCAGTAGTGTGGTATACAGGTGCATTATATAGATTATGTATAGTCAGTAGTGTGGTATACAGGTGCATTATATAGATTATGTATAGTCAGTAGGGTGGTATACAGGGGCATTCTATAGGTTATGTATAGTCAGAAGTGTGGTATACAGGAGCATTATACAGGGAGTGCAGAATTATTAGGCAAATGAGTATTTTGACCACATCATCCTCTTTATGCATGTTGTCTTACTCCAAGCTGTATAGGCTCGAAAGCCTACTACCAATTAAGCATATTAGGTGATGTGCATCTCTGTAATGAGAAGGGGTGTGGTCTAATGACATCAACACCCTATATCAGGTGTGCATAATTATTAGGCAACTTCCTTTCCTTTGGCAAAATGGGTCAAAAGAAGGACTTGACAGGCTCAGAAAAGTAAAAAATAGTGAGATATCTTGCAGAGGGATGCAGCACTCTTAAAATTGCAAAGCTTCTGAAGCGTGATCATCGAACAATCAAGCGTTTCATTCAAAATAGTCAACAGGGTCGCAAGAAGTGTGTGGAAAAACCAAGGCGCAAAATAACTGCCCATGAACTGAGAAAAGTCAAGCGTGCAGCTGCCAAGATGCCACTTGCCACCAGTTTGGCCATATTTCAGAGCTGCCACATCACTGGAGTGCCCAAAAGCACAAGGTGTGCAATACTCAGAGACATGGCCAAGGTAAGAAAGGCTGAAAGACGACCACCACTGAACAAGACACACAAGCTGAAACGTCAAGACTGGGCCAAGAAATATCTCAAGACTGATTTTTCTAAGGTTTTATGGACTGATGAAATGAGAGTGAGTCTTGATGGGCCAGATGGATGGGCTCGTGGCTGGATTGGTAAAGGGCAGAGAGCTCCAGTCCGACTCAGACGCCAGCAAGGTGGAGGTGGAGTACTGGTTTGGGCTGGTATCATCAAAGATGAGCTTGTGGGGCCTTTTCGGGTTGAGGATGGAGTCAAGCTCAACTCCCAGTCCTACTGCCAGTTTCTGGAAGACACCTTCTTCAAGCAGTGGTACAGGAAGAAGTCTGCATCCTTCAAGAAAAACATGATTTTCAGGCAGGACAATGCTCCATCACACGCGTACAAGTACTCCACAGCGTGGATGGAAGGAAAGGGTATAAAAGAAGAAAATCTAATGACATGGCCTCCATGTTCACCTGATCTGAACCCCATTGACAACCTGTGGTCCATCATCAAATGTGAGATTTACAAGGAGGGAAAACAGTACACCTCTCTGAACAGTGTCTGGGAGGCTGTGGTTGCTGTTGCACGCAATGTTGATGGTGAACAGATCAAAACACTGACAGAATCCATGGATGGCAGGCTTTTGAGTGTCCTTGCAAAGAAAGGTGGCTATATTGGTCACTGATTTGTTTTTGTTTTGTTTTTGAATGTCAGAAATGTATATTTGTGAATGTTGAGATGTTATATTGGTCTCACTGGTAAAAATAAATAATTGAAATGGGTATATATTTGTTTTTTGTTAAGTTGCCTAATAATTATGCACAGTAATAGTCACCTGCACACACAGATATCCCCCTAAAATAGCTATAACTAAAAACAAACTAAAAACTACTTCCAAAACTATTCAGCTTTGATATTAATGAGTTTTTTGGGTTCATTGAGAACATGGTTGTTGTTCAATAATAAAATTAATCCTCAAAAATACAACTTGCCTAATAATTCTGCTCTCCCTGTATAGGTTATGTATAGTCAGTAGTGTGGTATACAGGGGCATTATATAGGTTATGTATAGTCAGTAGGGAGGCATACAGGTGTATTATATAGGTCATGTATAGTCAGTAAGGTGGTATACAGGGGTATTATATAGGTTATGTATAGTCAGTAGGGTGGTATACAGGGGCATTCTATAGGTTATGTATAGTCAGTAGGGTGGTATAAAGGTGTATTATATAGGTTATGTATAGTCAGTAGGGTGGTATACAGGGGCATTCTATAGGTTATGTATAGTCAGTGTGGTATACAGGGGCATTATATAGGTTATGTATAGTCAGTGTGGTATACAGGGGCATTATATAGGTTATGTATAGTCAGTAGGGTGGTATACAGGGGCATTATATAGGTTATACATAGTCAGTAGTGTGGTATACAGGGGCATTATATAGGTTATGTATAGTCAGTAGTGTGGTATACAGGGGCATTATATAGGTTATGTATAGTCAGTAGGGTGGTATACAGGGGCATTCTATAGGTTATGTATAGTCAGTAGTGTGGTATACAGGTGCATTATATAGGTTATGTATAGTCAGTAGTGTGGTATACAGGGGCATTATATAGGTTATGTATAGTCAGTAGTGTGGTATACAGGGGCATTATATAGGTTATGTATAGTCAGTAGGGTGGTATACAGGGGCATTCTATAGGTTATGTATAGTCAGTAGTGTGGTATACAGGTGCATTATATAGGTTATGTATAGTCAGTAGTGTGGTATACAGGAGCACTCTATAGGTTATGTATAGTCAGTAGTGTGGTATACAGGGGCATTATATAGGTTATGTATAGTCAGTAGTGTGGTATACAGGGTCATTATATAGGTTATACATAGTCAGTAGTGTGGTATACAGGGGCATTATATAGGTTATGTATAGTCAGTAGAGTGGTATACTGTGGCATTATATAGGTTATGTATAGTCAGTAGGGTGGTATACAGGGGCATTATATAGGTTATACATAGTCAGTAGTGTGGTATACAGGGGCATTATATAGGTTATGTATAGTCAGTAGAGTGGTATACAGGTGCATTATATAGGTTATGTATAGTCAGTAGGGTGGTATACAGGGGCATTATATAGGTTATACATAGTCAGTAGGGTGGTATACAGGGGCATTATATAGGTTATGTATACAGGTGGCCCTCATTTTACAACGGTTCAATTTACACTGTTTCAGAATAACAACCTTTTTTTCCCAGTCATGTCACTGCTATTGAAAAGTATTGAGAAGCAGTGCATTTATTAAAATAGCCAGTAGATGGAGCTGTCCGCTTGTGTTGCAGCAAAGCCAAGCAAGCTAAAATTAACCAAACCTGAGCTACCGAGCAGATTTCAAAGGAACAAGATCTTCATGTCTTTAAATCAGTCCAGATTGGAATGCATAGAAAGAACTGTTTTGCAGAAAAATGCAAGTGAAGTCTGTGTTGTGTGATTATTTTATTAGGTTTAGATTGCTGTTTAGCATTTAAAGTCTTCATTTCAAAGCTTTAAAAATAATGTATTAGGTGTTACTTATGACAATTTTGAGAGGGAGCTGGAACCTAACTCCCTCACTTCCCATTGACTTACATTATAAACTGGGTTTCAATTTACAATGGTTTCGATTTACAACCATTCCTTCTGGAACCTAACCCCGGCGTAAACTGAGGGCTACCTGTAGTCACTTGGGTGGTATACAGTGGCATTCTATAGGTTATACATAGTCAGTAGGGTGGTATACAGTGGCATTATATAGGTTATGTATAGTCACTAGGGTAGTATACAGGTGCATTATATAGATTATGTATAGTCAGTAGGGTGGTATACAGGTGCATTCTATAGATTATGTATAGTCAGTAGGGTGGTATACAGGTGCATTCTATAGGTTATGTATAGTCAGTAGGGTGGTATACAGGGGCATTCTATAGGTTATGTATAGTCAGTAGTGTGGTATACAGGGGCATTCTATAGGTTATACATAGACAGTAGTGTGGTATACAGGGGCATTCTATAGGTTATGTATAGTCAGTAGGGTGGTATACAGGGGCACTCTATAGGTTATGTATAGTCAGTAGTGTGGTATACAGGGGCATTATATAGGTTATACATAGTCAGTAGGGTGGTATACAGGGGTATTATATAGGTTATGTATAGTCAGTAGTGTGGTATACAGGGGCATTCTATAGGTTATACATAGTCGGTAGGGTGGTATACAGGGGCATTATATAGGTTATGCATAGTCAGTAGGCTGGTATACAGGTGCATTATATAGGTTATACATAGTCAATAGGGTGATATACAGGGGCATTATATAGGTTATACATAGTCAGTAAGGTGATATACAGGGGCATTATATAGGTTATACATAGTCAGTAAGGTGATATACAGGGGCATTATATGGGTTATACATAGTCAGTAGGGTGGTATACAGGTGCATTATATAGGTTATGTATAATCAGTAAGGTGGTATACAGGTGCATTCTATAGGTTATGTATAGTCAGTAAGGTGGTATACAGGGGCATTCTATAGGTTATGTATAGTCAGTAAGGTGGTATACAGGTGCATTATATAGGTTATGTATAGTCAGTAAGGTGGTATACAGGTGCATTATATAGGTTATGTATAATCAGTAGGGTTGTATACAGTGGCATTATAATGGCTATGCATAGTCAATAGGGTGGTATAAAAGGCATACAGAGCCACTGGGGTGGTATATAGGGATGACAAAGTATTAGACATGTGCGGTTCGTTTCGGATTAATTCGGAAATTCGGTAAATTCGGTAAATTCGGAGATTCGGATCGATTCGGATTTCCGAATTAAAATACTTCCGAATCTACCGAATGAATCCGAAATAGCTGCCGTATCTCCGAATAAATCCGAATTAGCTCGGTAAAATTCAGCATTTCCTATGGGGAAACACTAAGTCTGCACCTAACACCCTAACATGTACCCCGAGTCTCTAAACACCCCTAATCTGCCGCCCCCGCTATCGCTGACACCTGCATTATTTTATTAACCCCTAATCTGCCGACCGAATATCGCCGCCACCGACATTATAACTATTAACCCCTAATCTGCTGTCCCTAACACCGCCGACCCCTACATTATAGTTATTAACCCCTAATCTGCCCCCCCCAACGTCGCCGCAATCTAACTACAAGTATTAACCCCTAATCTGCCGACCCGATATCGCCACCGCCTACATTATAGCTATTAACCCCTAATCTGGTGTCCCTAACACCGCCGACCCCTACATTATAGTTATTAACCCCTAATCTGCCCCCCCAACGTCGCCGCAATCTAACTACAAGTATTAACCCCTAATCTGCCGACCCGATATCGCCGCCGCCTACATTATAGCTATTAACCCCTAATCTGCTGTCCCTAACACCGCCGACCCCTACATTATAGTTATTAACCCCTAATCTGCCCCCCCCCAACGTCGCCACAATCTAACTACAAGTATTAACCCCTAATCTGCCGACCGCAAATCGCCGCAACTATAATAAATGTATTAACCCCTAAACCGCCGCACTCCCGCCTCGCAAACACTATAATACATTTTATTAACCCCTAATCTGCCCTCCCTAACATCGCCGCCACCTACCTACAATTATTAACCCCTAATCTCCCGCCCCCGTCGCCGCTACTATAATAAGGTTATTAACCCCTAAACCTAAGTCTAACCATAACACTAACACCCCCTAACTTAAATATAATTTAAATAAAACGAAATAAATTTACTATAGTTAAATAAATCATTCCTATTTAAAACTAAAGACTTACCTGTAAAATAAACCCTAAGATAGCTGCAATATAACTAATAGTTACATTGTAGCTATTTTAGGATTTATTTTTATTTTACAGGCAACTTTGTATTTATTTTAACTAGGTACAAAAGCTATTAAATAGTTATTGACTAATTAATAGCTACCTAGTTAAAATAATTACAAAATTACCTGTAAAATAAATCCTAACCTAAGTTACAATAAAACCTAACACTACACTATCATTAAATAAATTAACTACAAGTACCTACAATTATCTACAATTAAATAAACTAAAGTACAAAAACCCCCCACTAAATTACAAAAAATAAAAAAACACTAAATTACAAAAAATAAAAAAATATTACAAGAATTTTAAACTAATTACACCTAATCTAAGCCCCCTAATAAAATAACAAAGCCCCCCAAAATAAAAAAAATGCCCTACCCTATAATAAATTACAAAAGTAATCAGCTCTATTACCTTACCAGCCCTGAACAGGGCCCTTTGCGGGGCATGCCCCAAAGAAAACAGCTCTTTTGCCTGTAAAAAAAAAACACAATCCCCCCCCCCACATTACAACCCCCCACCCACATACCCCTACTCTAACCCAAACCCCCCTTAAATAAACCTAACACTACCCCCCTGAAGATCTCCCTACCTTGAGTCGTGTTCACCCAGCCGGGCCGAAGTCTTCATCCGATGGGGCAGAAGAGGACATCCAGACCGGCAGAAGTCTTCATCCAAGCGGGGCAAGAAGAGGTCTTCCATCCATCAGAAAGGTACAAAAAAAACAAACAAACACTAAATTAGCAAAAATAATAAAATATTACAATAATTTTAAACTAATTACACCTAATCTAAGCCCCCTACTAGCTATTAATATAGCTACAATATAACTAATAGTTACATTGTAGCTATTTTAGGATTTATATTTATTTTACAGGCAACTTTGTATTTATTTTAACTAGGTACAATAGCTATTAAATAGTTAATAACTATTTAATAACTACCTAGCTAAAATAAATACAAATTTACCTGTAAAATAAACCCTAACCTAAGTTACAATTACACCTAACACTACACTGTCATTAAATTAACTAAATAAATTAATCCTATATAAAACTAAATACTTACCTGTAAAATAAACCCTAATATAGCTACAATATAACTAATAGTTACATTGTAGCTATTTTAGCATTTATATTTATTTTACAGGCAACTTTGTATTTATTTTAACTAGGTACAATAGCTATTAAATAGTTATTGACTAATTAATAGCTACCTAGTTAAAATAATTACAAAATTACCTGTAAAATAAATCCTAACCTAAGTTACTATTAAACCTAACACTACACTATCATTAAATAAATTAACTACAAGTACCTACAATTAAATACAATGAAATAAACTAAACTAAACTAAAGTACAAAAAAAACAAACACTAAATTACAAAAAATAAAAAAAATTACAAGAATTTTAAACTAATTACACCTAATCTAAGCCCCCTAATAAAATAACAAAGCCCCCCAAAATAAAAAAAATGCCCTACCCTATACTAAATTACAAAAGTAATCAGCTCTATTACCTTACCAGCCCTTAAAAGGGCCTTTTGCGGGGGCATGCCCCAAAGAAAACAGCTCTTTTGCCTGTAAAAAAACCCACAATACCCCCCCCACATTACAACCCACCACCTACATACCCCTACTCTAACCCAAACCCCCCTTAAATAAACCTAACACTACCCCCCTGAAGATCTCTCTACCGTGTCTTCACCCAGCGGGCCGAAGTCTTCATCCGATCGGGCAGAAGAGGACATCCAGACCGGAAGAAGTCTTCATCCAAGCGGGGCAAGAAGAGGTCTTCCATCCATCAGAAGTATTGATCCAGGCGGCATCTTCTCTGTTCATCCATCCGGAGCGGAGCGGCAGCATCCTGAAGACATCCCACGCAGAGCATCCTCTTCTTTCTTGATCCGACGACTAGGTGACTGTACCTTTAAGTGACGTCATCCAAGATGGCGTCCCTTGAATTCCGATTGGCTGATAGGATTCTATCAGCCAATCGGAATTAAGGTAGGAAAAATCGGATTGGCTGATTCAATCAGCCAATCAGATTCAAGTTCAATCCGATTGGCTGATCCAATCAGCCAATCAGATTGAGCTCGCATTCTATTGGCTGATCGGAACAGCCAATAGAATGCGAGGTCAATCTGATTGGCTGATTCCATCAGCCAATCGGATTGAACTTGAATCTGATTGGCTGATTGAATCAGCCAATCAGATTTTTCCTACCTTAATTCCGATTGGCTGATAGAATCCTATCAGCCAATCGGAATTCAAGGGACGCCATCTTGGATGACGTCACTTAAAGGTACAGTCACCTAGTCGTTGGATCAAGAAAGAAGAGGATGCTCTGCGTGGGATGTCTTCAGGATGCTGCCGCTCCGCTCCGGATGGATGAACAGAGAAGATGCCGCCTGGATCAAGACTTCTGATGGATGGAAGACCTCTTCTTGCCCCGCTTGGATGAAGACTTCTGCCGGTCTGGATGTCCTCTTCTGCCCGATCGGATGAAGACTTCGGCCCGCTGGGTGAAGAAACGGTAGAGAGATCTTCAGGGGGGTAGTGTTAGGTTTATTTAAGGGGGCTTTGGGTTAGAGTAGGGGTATGTGGGTGGTGGGTTGTAATGTGGGGGGGGTATTGTGGGTTTTTTTACAGGCAAAAGAGCTGTTTTCTTTGGGGCATGCCCCCGCAAAAGGCCCTTTTAAGGGCTGGTAAGGTAATAGAGCTGATTACTTTTGTAATTTAGTATAGGGCATTTTTTTATTTTGGGGGGCTTTGTTATTTTATTAGGGGGCTTAGATTAGGTGTAATTAGTTTAAAATTCTAGTAATATTTTTTTATTTTTTGTAATTTAGTGGGGGGGGTGTGTACTTTAGTTTAGTTTTTTTAATTGTATTTAATTGTAGGTACTTGTAGTTAATTTATTTAATGAGAGTGTAGTGTTAGGTTTAATTGTAACTTAGGTTAGGATTTATTTTACAGGTAATTTTGTAATTATTTTAACTAGGTAGCTATTAAATAGTCAATATCTATTTAATAGCTATTGTGCCTAGTTAAAATAAATACAAAGTTAACCTGTACAATAAATATAAATGCTAAAATAGCTACAATGTAACTATTAGTTATATTGCAGCTATATTAGGGTTTATTTTACAGGTAAGTCTTTAGTTTTATATAGGATTCATTTATTTAGTTAATTTAATGATAGTGTAGTGTTAGGTGTAATTGTAACTTAGGTTATGATTTATTTTACAGGTAAATTTGTATTTATTTTAGCTAGGTAGTTATTAAATAGTTATTAACTATTTAATAGCTATTGTACCTAGTTAAAATAAATACAAAGTTGCCTGTAAAATAAATATAAATCCTAAAATAGCTACAATGTAACTATTAGTTATATTGAAGCTATATTAATAGCTAGTCGGGGGCTTAGATTAGGTGTAATTAGTTTAAAATTATTGTAATATTTTATTATTTTTGGTAATTTAGTGTTTGTTTGTATTTTGGTACTTGTATGATGGATGGAAGACCTCTTCTTGCCCCGCTTGGATGAAGACTTCTGCCGGTCTGGATGTCCTCTTCTGCCCCATCGGATGAAGACTTTGGCCCGGCTGGGTGAACACGACTCAAGGTAGGGAGATCTTCAGGGGGGTAGTGTTAGGTTTATTTAAGGGGGGTTTGGGTTAGAGTAGGGGTATGTGGGTGGTGGGTTGTAATGTGGGGGGGGGATTGTGTTTTTTTTTTACAGGCAAAAGAGCTGTTTTCTTTGGGGCATGCCCCGCAAAGGGCCCAGGGCTGGTAAGGTAATAGAGCTGTTAACTTTTGTAATTTAGTATAGGGTAGGACATTTTTTTATTTTGGGGGGCTTTGTTATTTTATTAGGGGGCTTAGATTAGGTGTAATTAGTTTAAAATTCTTGTAATATTTTTTTATTTTTTGTAATTTAGTGTTTGTTTTTTTTGTAATTTAGTGGGGGGTTTTTGTACTTTAGTTTATTTAATTGTAGATAATTGTAGGTACTTGTAGTTAATTTATTTAATGACAGTGTAGTGTTAGGTTTTATTGTAACTTAGGTTAGGATTTATTTTACAGGTAATTTTGTAATTATTTTAACTAGGTAGCTATTAATTAGTCAATAACTATTTAATAGCTTTTGTACCTAGTTAAAATAAATACAAAGTTGCCTGTAAAATAAATATAAATGCTAAAATAGCTACAATGTAACTATTAGTTATATTGCAGCTATCTTAGGGTTTATTTTACAGGTAAGTATTTTGTTTTAAATATGATTCATTTATTTAGTTAATTTAATGATAGTGTAGTGTTAGGTGTAATTGTAACTTAGGTTAGGATTTATTTTACAGGTAAATTTGTATTTATTTTAGCTAGGTAGTTATTAAATAGTTATTAACTATTTAATAGCTATTGTACCTAGTTAAAATAAATACCAAGTTGCCTGTAAAATAAAAATAAATCCTAAAATAGCTACAATGTAACTATTAGTTATATTGCAGCTATCTTAGGGTTTATTTTACAGGTAAGTCTTTAGTTTTAAATAGGATTCATTTATTTAACTATAGTAAACTTATTTCGTTTTATTTAAATTATATTTAAGTTAGGGGGTGTTAGTGTTAGGGTTAGACTTAGGTTTAGGGGTTAATAACCTTATTATAGTAGCGGCGACGTTGGGGGCGGGAGATTAGGGGTTAATAATTGTATGTAGGTGGCGGCGATGTTAGGGAGGGCAGATTAGGGGTTAATAAAATGTATTATAGTGTTTGCGAGGCGGGAGTGCGGCGGTTTAGGGGTTAATACATTTATTATAGTGGCGGCGATTTGCGGTCGGCAGATTAGGGGTTAATACTTGTAGTTAGATTGCGGCGACGTTGGGGGGGCAGATTAGGGGTTAATAACTATAATGTAGGGGTCGGCGGTGTTAGGGACAGCAGATTAGGGGTTAATAGCTATAATGTAGGCGGCGATATCGGGTCGGCAGATTAGGGGTTAATACTTGTAGTTAGATTGCGGCGACGTTGGGGGGGCAGATTAGGGGTTAATAACTATAATGTAGGGGTCGGCGGTGTTAGGGACAGCAGATTAGGGGTTAATAGCTATAATGTAGGCGGCGATATCTGGTCGGCAGATTAGGGGTTAATACTTGTAGTTAGATTGCGGCGACGTTGGGGGGGCAGATTAGGGGTTAATAACTATAATGTAGGGGTCGGTGGTGTTAGGGACAGCAGATTAGGGGTTAATAGCTATAATGTAGGCGGCGATATCGGGTCGGCAGATTAGGGGTTAATACTTGTAGTTAGATTGCGGCGACGTTGGGGGGGGCATATTAGGGGTTAATAACTAATGTAGGGGTCGGCGGTGTTAGGGACAGCAGATTAGGGGTTAATAGCTATAATGTAGGTTGCGGCGATATCCGATCGGCAGATTAGGGGTTAAATAATGTTATTATAGGGTTTGCGATGTGGGGGGGCCTCGGTTTAGTGGTTCATAGGTAGTTTATGGGTGTTAGTGACTTAGTGTACTAAATGGGTGTTAGTGTACTAAAAACATACCGAATTTCGGAACGGAATAGAACCGAATTCAGCCGAATCCGAATAAATCCGAAACAAATTTATTCGGATCCGAATAAATCCGAAACAAATTTATTCAAATTTTGCCGAATCCGATTCGATCCGAAACGAAATTCGAAAAGTCCGAATCGATCCGAACCGAAAACGAACCAAATTTTTTAGCCGTGCACATGTCTACAAAGTATCACTGAGTTGTAGATAGGGGAATGCAGAGATACTGGGGTCATAGGTGTGATGGACATCTACAGTACCCAGTCTGGGTATGTGCGCCTGTTCTACTTCACAGATACTGGAACCACCAATACTCAGAAAAATGCCCCAATAATCATTTTGGAGTATAAGAAGAATAAACCTTTATTCCCAGATGTACAGACATTTTATACTTTTAAGGGACAATCGCCCTTCAACTGGGTAATCATATTAACAGGGAACCAATGGGAAGGTAATCAGATCTAACAGGGAACCAATGGGAAGGTAATCAGATCTAACAGGGAACCAATGGGAAGGTAATCAGATCTAACAGGGGACCAATGGGAAGGTAATCAGATCTAACAGGGAACCAATGGGAAGGTAATCAGATCTAACAGGGAACCAATGGGAAGGTAATCAGATCTAACAGGGGACCAATGGGAAGGCTATTGACACAGATAACATTGATTCTGATGCTGGGCACGTAGGCTCTCTTACATCTTTCACAGCCACCTACACCATTTTGTTTCACGTAGACATAGTACAACCTTTACACCTAATCACCATTATTTATACAGTTAGAATAGACACAATAGATGTTTGTATCACTTTTCCACCATTGGTTTTCAGCCGTCACAGAGTGTTCTATAGGCTGATACTCAGTGTTAAATCTACAGTTACATATTGCTATTTATTTAAAATGATGGCGATTGAAAAGAATTCTTGTAGAGTATTCTGCATTTGTTCAATTTTTATCTGATACCTGAGCTGCATTGCATATAACAATATACTGATATCATATGAACACATAATAAATACAAACACACCCTAACGATCGTTACATAGTTTCTATTTAACAAAAGTGTTATGTAGGACGCCAACAGATCAAGTCAATTTGTATTAAGTCGCCCTTTAAATGTTTGTTTTAACTTTTAAAAGTCTTTTACAACAATGGAACTTTCGCTTGCTGCGATATCTTCATAATGTTAATTTTATAACTTTACAATTTGATGGCCAAATATTCGCTATAAAGTATCATAATATGTATAGGGGAAAAATGGAAAAAAATACATTTCTTTCTTTTGCGATGTACTGAGTCAACGGTTTCATCCTTACTTATGGGATATTATCCTTCCTAACAGGAAGCGGCAAAGAGAGCACCACAGCAGAGCTGTCTATATAGCTCCCCCCTTAACTCCACCCCCCAGTCATTCGATCAAAGGCCAAGGAAGAAAAAGGAGAAACTATAAGGTGCAGAGGTGACTGAAGTTTACATAAAAAAATACTATCTGTCTTGAATAGACAGGGTGGGCCGTGGACTTGGTACATTGCAAAAGAAAGAAATTTATCAGGTAAGCATACATTTTGTTTTCTTTTGCAAGATGTACCGAGTCCACAGTTTCATCCTTACTTGTGGGATACCAATACCAAAGCTTTAGGACACGGATGAAGGGAGGGACAAGACAGGAACCTAAACGGAAGGTACCACTGTTTGCAAAACCTTTCTCCCAAAAATAGCCTCAGAAGAAGCAAAAGTATCAAATTTGTAAAATTCGGAAAAGGTATGAAGCGAAGACCAAGTCGCAGCCTTACAAATCTGTTCAACAGAAGCATCATTTTTAAAAGCCCAAGTGGAAGCTACCGCTCTAGTAGAGTGAGCTGTAATCCTTTCAGGAGGCTGCCTTCCAGCAGTCTCATAAGCCAAACGGATTATGCTTTTTAGCCAAAAGGAAAGAGAGGTAGCCATAGCCTTTTGACCCCTATGCTTTCCAGAATAGACAACAAACAAAGAAGATGTTTGACGAAAATCTTTGGTTGCCTGCAAATAAAACTTCAAAGCACGAACCACGTCCAAGTTGTGCAACAGACGTTCCTTCTTAGAAGAAGGATTAGGACACAGAGAAGGAACAACAATTTCCTGATTGATATTCCTGTTAGTAACAGCCTTAGGGAGGAACCCAGGTTTGGTACGCAAAACCACCTTATCAGCATGGAAAACAAGACAAGGCAAGTTGCATTGTAATGCAGATAGTTCAGAAACTCTTCGAACTGAAGAGATAGCAACTAGGAACAGAACTTTCCAAGATAGAAGCTTAATATCTATGGAATGCATGGGTTCAAACGGAACCCCCTGAAGAACTTTAAGAACCAAATTTAAACTCCATGGCTGAGGAACAGGTTTAAACAAAGGCTTAATTCTAGCTAAAGCCTGACAAAAAGCCAAAATGTCTGGCACATCTGCCAGACGCTTGTGCAACAGAAAAGACAGAGCAGATATCTGTCCTTTTAGGGAACTAGCTGACAATCCTTTCTCCAATCCCTCTTGGAAAAAAGACAAAATCCTAGGAATCCTGATTTTACTTCATGAATAGCCTTTGGATTTTCACCAAAAAAGATATTTACGCCATAACTTATGATAGATTTTCCTAGTGACAAGCTTTCGAGCCTGAATCAAGGCATCTATGACCGACTCAGAGAAACCTCACTTTGATAAAATCAAGCGTTTAATCTCCAAGCAGTCAGTTGCAGAGAAATTAGATTTGGATGCTTGAACGGACCTTGAATCCGAAGGTCCTGTCGCAGTGGCAGAGTCCATGGTGGCAGAGATGACATGTCCACCAGGTCTGCATACCAAGTCCTGCGTGGCCACGCAGGCGCTATCAAAATCACCAAAGCTCTCTCCTGTTTGATTCTGGCAATCAGACGCGGAAGGAGAGGGAAAGGTGGAAACTCATAAGCCAGGTTGAACGACCAGGGTACTGCTAGAGCATCTGTCAGTACTGCCTGAGGATCCCTGGACCTGGATCCGTAACAAGGAAGTTTGGCGTTCTGACGAGACACCATCAGATCCAATTCTGGTGTGCCCCATAGCTGAACCAGTTGAGCAAACACCTCCGGATGGAGCTCCCACTCCCCCGGATGAAAAGTCTGACGACTTAGAAAATCTGCTTCCCAGTTCTCTACCCCTGGGATATAGATCGCTGATAGATGGCAAGAGTGAGTTTCTGCCCATTGGATTAGCCTGGAAACTTCTATCATCGCCAAAGAACTCCTTGTTCCCATCTGATGATTGATATAAGCTACAGTCGTGATGTTGTCCGACTGAAATCTGAAGAATCTGGCCGAAGCCAGCTGAGGCCATGCCTGAAGAGCATTGAATATTGCTCTTAATTCCAGAATATTTATCGGTAGGAGGGCCTCCTCCTGAGTCCACAAGCTCTGAGCTTTCAGGGAATTCCAGACTGCACCCCAGCCCAGTAGGCTGGCGTCCGTCATCACTATAACCCACGCTGGCCTGCGGAAACACATTCCCCGGGGCAGGTGATCCTGTGACAACCACCAAAGAAGAGAGTCTCTGGTCTCTTGATCCAGAATTATCTGAGGAGATAAATCTGCATAATCCCCATTCCACTGTCTGAGCATGCATAGTTGCAGTGGTCTGAGATGCAAACGAGCAAACGGAACTATGTCCATTGCCACTACCATAAGTCAGATTACCTCCATACACTGAGCCACTGACGGCCGAGGAATGGAATGAAGAGCTCGGCAGGTGGTTAAAATCTTTGATTTCCTGACCTCTGTCAGAAAAATTTTCATGTCCACCGAATCTATCAGAGTTCCCAGGAATGGAACTCTTGTGAGAGGAATAAGAGAACTCTTTTTCATGTTCACCTTCCACCCATGAGATCTTAGAAAGGCCAACACTAAGTCAGTGTGAGACTTGGCTAGTTGGAAAGTCGACGCTTGAATTAGGATGTCGTCTAGATAAGGCACCACTGCTATGCCTTAGGACCGCCAGAAGGGACCCTAGCACCTTTGTGAAGATTCTTGGCGCCGTGGCCAACCCGAAGGGAAGAGCCACAAACTGGTAATGCCTGTCCAGAAAGGTAAACCTGAGGAACTGGTGATGATCTCTGTGGATAGGAATGTGTAAATACGCATCCTTTAAATCCACGGTGGTCATATATTAACCCTCCCGGATCGTTGGTAAAATAGTCCGAATGGTCTCCATCTTGAAGGATGGAACTCTTAGGAATTGGTTTAGGATTTTGAGATCTAGAATTGGTCTGAAGGTTCCCTCTTTTTTGGGAACCACAAACAGATTGGAGTAAAAACCTTGTCCCTGTTCTGCTTTCGGAACTGGGCAGATCACTCCCATGGTAAAAAGATCTTCTACACAGCGTAAGAACGCCTCTCTTTTTGTCTGGTTTACAGACAATTGAGAAAGATGGAATCTTCCCCTTGGAGGAGAATCTTTGAAATCTAGAAGATACCTCTGGGTTACAATTTCTACTGCCCAGGACGTCTCTTGCCCAGGCCTGAGCAAAGAGAGAGAGTCTGCCCCCTACTAGATCCGGTCCCAGATCGGGGGCTACCTCTTCATGCTGTCTTAGTAGCAGCAGCAGGCTTTTTGGCCTGTTTACCCTTGTTCCAAGCCTGGTTAGGTCTCCAGGTTGGCTTGGATTGAGCAAAGTTCCCCTCTTGCTTTGCAGCAGGGGAAGAGGAAGCGGTACCACCCTTGAAGTTTTGAAAGGAACGAAAATTATTTTGTTTGGTCCTTGTCTTATTTGACTTATCCTGGGGGAGGGCATGACCCTTCCCCCCAGTGATGTCTGAAATGATCTCTTTCAGTGCAAGCCCGAATAGGGTCTTACCTTTGAAAGGGATAGTCAAAAGCTTAGATTTTGATGACACATCAGCCGACCAGGACTTAAGCCATAACGCTCTACGCGCTAAAATGGCAAAACCTGAATTCTTTGCTGCTAACTTAGCAAGATGAAAAGTGGCGTCTATAATAAAAGAATTAGCTAGCTTAAGAGCCTTAATTCTGTCCAGAATATTATCTAGTGGGGTCTCCTTCTAGAGCCTCAAACCAGAAGGCAGCTGCAGTGGTTACAGGAACAATACACGCTATAGGTTGAAGAAGAAAACCTTGATGAACAAAAATCTTCTTTAGGAGACCCTCTAATTTTTTATCCATAGGATCAATGAAAGCTCAACTGTCTTCAATAGGTATAGTTGTACGCTTAGCCAGAGTAGAAATAGCTCCCTCCACCTTAGGGACCGTCTGCCATGAGTCCCTCATGGTGTCAGATATGGGAAACATTTTCTTAAAAATAGGAGGGGGAGCAAACGGAATATCTGGTCTATCCCACTCCTTAGTAACAATGTCCGAAATCCTCTTAGGGACCGGAAAAACATAATTTATGTAAGAACTTACCTGATAAATTCATTTCTTTCATATTAGCAAGAGTCCATGAGCTAGTGACGTATGGGATATACATTCCTACCAGGAGGGGCAAAGTTTCCCAAACCTTAAAATGCCTATAAATACACCCCTCACCACACCCACAATTCAGTTTAACGAATAGCCAAGAAGTGGGGTGATAAGAAAGGAGTGAAAGCATCAAAAAAATAAGGAATTGGAATAATTGTGCTTTATACAAAAAAAATCATAACCACCACAAAAAAGGGTGGGCCTCATGGACTCTTGCTAATATGAAAGAAATGAATTTATCAGGTAAGTTCTTACATAAATTATGTTTTCTTTCATGTAATTAGCAAGAGTCCATGAGCTAGTGACGTATGGGATAATAAATACCCAAGATGTGGAACTTCCACGCAAGAGTCACTAGAGAGGGAGGGATAAAAATAAAGACAGCCAATTCCGCTGAAAAATGAATCCACTACCCAAATCAAAAAAGTTTCAATTTTTATAATGAAAAAAACTGAAATTATAAGCAGAAGAATCAAACTGAGACAGCTGCCTGAAGTACCATTCTACCAAAACTGCTTCTAAAGAAGAAAAAACATCAAAATGGTAGAACATAGTAAAAGTATGCAAAGAAGACCAAGTCATTGCTTTGCAAATCTGATCAACAGAAGCTTCATTCTTGAAAAAGCCCAGGAAGTAGAAACTTACCTAGTAGAATGAGCCGTAATCCTCCGAGGCGGGAATCCACCCGACTCCAAATAAGCATGATGAATCAAAAGTTTAAGCAAGATGCCAAATAAATGGCAGAAGCTTTTTGACCTTCATAAAACCAGAAAAGATAAAAAATAGACTAGAAGTCTATCTGAAATCTGAATAGCTTCAACATAGAAAGTAAGAATCTCACCAAAGAAGTCTTAGGAAAAGAATAATTCCTCCCTAATGTTTGTTAGAATTTACAACTTTAGGTAAGAATTGAAATGAGGACAGCAAAAACCACCTTTTCCTGATGAAAAAAAAAAAATCAGAAAAAAGAGATTCACAAGAAAGAACAGATAATTCAAAAGCTGTTCTAGCTGAAGAGATGTCCAAAAAGAACAATACTTTCCATGAAAGTAATTAATGTCCAGAGCAAGCATATGCTCAAATATGAAATGAGGAAAAAGAATGCAGAGTCTTCAGAGTGGATGAAATAGAGTGTTTATTAGGAGCAGGCTTATCATAAGACACAGGTAAGCTCCTATCTTACGCGTTTCGCGCATGGGCACATGCGCTTCATCAGAGATAATGGTATCTGCTGGTCAGGGTCTCTATAAAGGTGTAGGTAACCAATCAGGAAGGGTGTGAAGTTTAGACCCTTCAGGTGTGTGAAGACTTACACCATTTGGTTATCTAATGACATGGTATACACCTGGGCTAGAGGTCCCGAGCAGCAGATTACATTCTTGAACAGATAATACTAAAATATAGATACAATATACTTAAACAAACAATTTTCCAATATTTAAATTGTCAATAACTAGATTTAATACTGATACAATACTTTTAAAATGTTAAAAAGATTAGTTAAGATGGTAGTTTAGTATGTTTGGGAGAGAGCTATAAGTGAGAATGTTAGTATTTATATACAGACAAATTCCCCTTTTTTTATTATATATATATGTATATATGTATATGTTTGTGATGTTTTTAAGTTGTGAAGGCATATATAGACTCTGACTGCTTGTTACAAGATAAACTATAATAACCACATATAAGGTGAGTATGTTATTATGCTCTCTATAAGGTCCAAAGCAGTTGCACAAAGGCATAGTGAACTTTGTGGTTTTTTGTTAAAGTGGACCTTACATCTGACTAACAGGGGGAGAGCATGTGTGGTTGTCTGCAGAGCCATACTTATGTGCAACAACTATTATTGTATTTAGCTCTCTAAAAAACCGTGACAATTATAAAACATGATGGTACGTTAAAATAATTAATAACATTTTTAGGGCATTGTGGTAGTATCTAAGGATTAGCACTGTGTTAGCTGGGGGGATCTAAATGAGCCCCTGCCTGTTGTGATATTATATATAATATTATTCACATAAATAGTTATGAAACTATAAAGAGGACTGGCTAATGGTCCTAATTTACTAATGTGTTTTTAAGTCTCAGCTTGTGATGGAATACTGGATTGTATTTAAACATTAGTTCATAACTAGATGATTTCAACAGTGCTAAAATAATAAAATAAAACAGATGGATGGGTTTTGTTAAAAACATTTTCTCATGACTCAGTTTGTGAAAGATTCTTTTTTGATTCTTTCTTTGGATCATTTGTTTCCTTTTTTCTTTTTTTTGAAATATATAAATTTTTGGGAGGGATGGGTTATGCTTAGATCAATAAAGCATAGACAATTAAAGCAAACCTTTGGTGGGAATGAGGAAGAGAAAGGGAGAGCTGGAGTAATATATAATAATGACCTTAAGGCCTGTGTATGTACTTATGAGAGCTAGCAGGTTAGACCCTATAGTAAATATGGATATTGAGGGATTAAGTGAAGTTTGTATTCATATTATTTGGGGACCTGGAGACTGATATGGTAATGTGTATGGTGTATTAATATTAATCCTGTCTATAAATTTAGTGTACTATGTTACTCAAATATATTTTGTTTACTCTATGTATAGATTGACATCATATCTTTTATTCATGCCTTGTGGTACTCTGGTTTGTAACATGAATATCCAATATACTTCTCTTTTTGATAGCATCTTATTTCTGTCACCCCCTAATGGATTATTAGGTATATGTTCTATGGCTTTAAATGTGAAATGGCTGAGTCTATTATCATGTGTGTGAAAATGTTTGGCCACTGGTGTCCTAGGGAATTCCTCTTCTATTGATAAGAGGTGTTCTCTTATGCGGTCCTTCAATGGACGTGTTGTGATCCCTATGTATTGATGTTGGCAATGTGTACATGTAATTAAATATATTACATGGGTGGACGTGCAGTCCATTCTATCGGTTATGGGATATGTTTTATGTGTCTCTGAGGAGCTAAACATTACACATTTTTCAGTATATTTGCAACTTTTGCACGGTACATGACCACATCTATAATTACCTTTAGAGGGGCTTAGCCAGTTGGTGGTTGGTGAGATTTTGTTATGAAATTTATGTGTGATCTTGTCACGTATTGTTGGTGCTTTTTTAGCTACAAATCTTATATGTTGCTGTAATTTATTTCTCAAAGTGATGTCACTGTTGAGTACTGGTAGATATTTCTTAATGATATTCTTGATAGTGTAAAATTGATTGCTGTATTTAGTTACAAAACAGATATTTTCTTTGATTGTGAAGTTGTCATTGTGGCTTCTACTAGTTGTACCTGTTGTAGTTTTTTTGTTGTTGTTGTTGAGTAGTGTAGTCCTATCTGTCCTTGCTACTTGAGATTTAATTTTAAGTAGCACACTTTTTCTATAACCTCTAGATATGAGTCTGTTGGTGAGTTCATTAGCTTGTTTAAAATATAATTGGAGGGTACTACAGTTTCTCCGTAATCTTAGGTATTGGCCCTTGGGGATGCCTTTTTGCATGTGTGGGGCATGACAGGAGTCAGCTCTAAGTATGGTATTTCTTGATAGGGGTTTTCTAAATGTACTGGTGATGATATTTCCTTCATCATTATGCTCTAGTGTGAGATCTAAGAAGTTGATGATCTTGTCATCATTTAGATACGTAAATGACAGGTTAAGTGTATTATTGTTGAAGAAATCTAGAATTTCATGGATGGTAAGTTCAGTGTTTTTCTTGTAAATGAATATTAGGTCGTCTATAAATCTACCATATACAACTACTTTGTCCTCGAGGGCCAGTCCACCCCCAAACAGGTATAAATGTTCAAAATACCCCATAAATAGATTTGCATAAGAGGGGGCAAATTTGGCTCCCATGGCTGTGCCGCATTTTTGGAGGTAGTACTGGCCCTCGAAGACAAAGTAGTTGTGTGTAAGAAGGAATTTTGTGAGTTCTTCAAGAAATGTGATGAACTCTTCAGGATAACTGGTGTGTCTCTTTAGCATGTATGTAAGGGCTTTTAGGCCTTCCTCATGGGGGATACTGGAGTACAGGGCTGATACATCTACTGATAGCCAAGTGTAGTCTTGCTGCCATGTGATAGTCTGAATTTGTTGTATAAGATGTGTGCTGTCTCTTATGTATCCAGGTAAAGACTTGACTATTGGTTGTAGTATGTTGTCTAACCAATTTCCTATTCTCTCGCATAGTGAACCTCTGCTGGCCACAATGGGCCTGCCTGGTGTGTCCACTAATGATTTGTGTATCTTCGGCACTATGCGAAAAGTAGGAATGGTGGGATACTCCACTAGGCAATGGTCAGCTGTTTCTTGATTTAGGAATCCCTCTTCTACTGCTGAGTCTAATAAGTTGTGGAGTTCTTGTTTGTACTTGTTGGTAGGGTTATAAGTAAGCTTATGATATGTCTCTCTATCTTTAAGTTGTCTGTATACTTCTCTTCTGTAGTCATGAGTATTGAGAATTACTACAGCACCACCTTTGTCTGCTGGGGTGACCACTATGTCTTTGTTATTACTGAGTGACTTTAATGCTTGTTGTTCGCTAGTAGATAGGTTTTGTTTACTCATATAATTAGTGGTAGTTGTAGATGCTGTCTCTGTGGTGTAGTGTAAGTCAGTCAGTTCTAGTTCTACTAGGTTCTGAAACATTTCTATTGCTTCACTCCTACTGTGTACTGGGTAGAAATGTGATTTGGTGTGTGTGGAGATTTTGAATTTAGGGATAGAGTCATAGGTGCTGGCTTCTCTAAGTGTGGTTGCTTGTAGTGAGGTTATTATATTAAGATCACATAGATCAGTGAATTTTAGGCCTATAGAGTGTGCCTCTCTATCTGGTGTATCTTCCAATAATGTGTGTTTATCTTGTGAGTCAATAGTGTTGCTAATTAGTGAAAAATGTTTATATAAGGTGATTTTTCTAACCAAAGCATTAATATCAAGTATAGTGGAAAATAGATCAAAATTGGTAGATGGTGCGAAAGATAGCCCTTTATTTAACAAACTAATATGTGAACTAGTGAGAGTGATACTAGACAGATTGATTACAGATCCTATTTCTTTTGTGTTGTCTTTTTTATTCTGCTTGGGTAGCGTAGTGGTAGATCCTTTTTTGGTGTACTGCTAGTGATAGGTATTTGTACTAGTGTTGATAGCTTTGGTCTACCTTCTGGGATGTCATGACTAGTTGTTTCATCATTGGAGGTGTGTGCTTGTGTGTCCTCTGTAGTTAGTGACCCCTCTGTGTTGTCTGTTTCAATACTTGAAAATGTGACTCGTTTGGCATTGGAGGTGTGATTGAAAGTGCCCTTTCTTTTGTTTTTGTTTCTTTTTTTAATGTTGCTTTTGTGGTTATTATGTGTGGGGTGACCCTTTTGTCTGTTTGGTCTATCTTTTTGCCATGAATATACGACGTCTAATTCGTAATCTTTAACATCCCTTTGGTACTTGCTCACTTTTCTTTCTGATAGTGTGGAATCTAATTGTTGCATGGTGGTGTCTAATTGTGTTTTATAATCTACATATTTTTTTGTCTGTTCAAATGGTTTCAGTGACTCTACTATCTCCTCTATTTGTATTAATAAAGAGTTCCTCTCTTCTTTTTTATGTTTTAGCAGTTGTTTCATTAGGATAATGGAACAGTTGGTTAAATTGTTATTCCATTCATCCATAAAATCTTGATTGTTTAGTGCGAAAGAGGGGTACTTTTTCATCCTTAGTCCCCTGGGAACTTTTCTTTCATTAATATAGAGTTCTAAGAACTCTATGTCCCACCAAAGGTTGCTTTCTTTGTATTTCTTATTCTCTAAATCCGAAAAGATATTAGTTAAGTCCCCCTCCAAAGGTTCATCTGTTCTAGTGGAGTTACCTTTAAGTGCTGTACTCATTATTAACTTTCTTCTGTCTACATCTACTACTCCTGTGAGAATGTTGCTTTCAGCCATAATGGTAAGCAAATGTGTCCGTATGTATTAATGTACTAGTGTACAAGTCTAAGTAAATAGTATTGTGAGGGTAAGCCTGTAGTGGTCTATCTACCTAGAAACTAAGGAGGCTAGAGATCCTAAAGAAGGGATCTAATGGTATGGTTTCTAGGTATGAAGCTGGTTCACTATGTGAGGATCAATTAGCAAGGCAGTGTATCAGATTAGCTGTTTTGGAAATTAATAAGCTTTTATGTTACTCAAGTTTCGTATGTATGAGTGTAAATCCTGGGTAAGTAATCTTAAATACAATTATACCGAATTATAGAATAGCAAAAAATTCAAATAATTGCAGGATTACAAAATTACATCTTGATTAGTAATAAGTTGGAGATAAACCGTGATAATGCCTGTAAAAAAACAATGGTTAAGAAACTTGTCAGATGTGATGTACAATCGTGCCTGGTGGTAATAAAGCTATTTACTATCTGTTGGTAAGAAACAAACTTGGATAGAAAAAGTCCCATCAGATAAATTCTGCCAAATCGTAATCAGTTCGTTCCTTAACTTCACTTTTAGTTAATTCAGCACAGTGAGTAATATTGTGCTAATGTAAAGAGTCCAAGTGAAAATGAGAACAGTACACAATTTGAATCCATATGCTATAATTGCTGATCTTGTGTGGATCGCTATGGATGTTCTTATTGTATGCCAAAAGTTATAAATGGTACTCTCATTGGGAAAATCTCTTCAGATAGTAAAGTTCAGCAGTATTTGTAGTGCAATATACCAGGTCAGGGGTACTCACTGATGACAGTCTCTGTCCCAGGCCGCTTGTGTGATGCTCAAATAGAAGAGCCTGAAAAACCTTCAGAACCCAATTAAGACTCCAAGGAGGAGAAATTGGCTTAATGACAGGTTTGATACGAATCAAAACCTGAAAATAATGATGAATATCAGGAAGTAACGCTGCCTTATCCTGATGAAAAATCAGAAAAAGATATTCACAAAAAAGAGCAGATAACTCAAAAATTCTTCTAGCAGAATAACCAAAAGGAACAATACTTTTCCAAGAAAGTAATTTAATGTTCAGAAAATGCATAGTTTCAAAACGGAGGAGCCTGTAAAGCCCTCAGCACCAAATTGAGACTCCAAAGAGGAGAGATTGAATTAATGACAGGCTTGATACGGACCAAAGCCTGAACAAAACAATGAATATCAGGATGATTAGCAATCTTTCTGTGAAAAAAGAACAGAAAGAGTAGAGATTTGTCCTAACAAGAACTGCAGACAAAACCTTATCCAAACCAACCTGAAAAAAAATAAAAAAAAATTCTATGAATTTTAAAAGAATGCCAAGAAAAGTAGGTCTTCCAGACTCAATAATAAATCTTTCTAGAGACAGATTTATGAGCCTGAAACCAAGCGTTCAATCTCCATCCCTTCAAATTTAATGATTTGAGATCCTGATGGAAAAAATGGGCCTTGAGAAAGAAGGTCTGGTTTAAACGGAAGTGCCCAAGGTTGGCAAATGGCCATCCAAATGAAATCCGCATACCAAAACCTGAGAGGCCATGCTGGAGCCACCAGCATAACAAACAAATACTCCATAAGAATTTTGGAAATCACTTTGGAAGAAGAACTAGAGGCGGAAAGAAATAGGCAAAAAGAATTTCCAAAGAAATGTCAATGCATACACTACTTCCGCCTGAGGATCCCCAGACCTGAATAGGCCCCTGGGAAGTTCTTTATTCAGATGAGATGCCAACAGATCTATTTCTAAAAATGCTCACATCTGAAAAATTGAAAAACATATCTGGGTATGAGAGACCATTCTCCCGGATGTAAAGCTTGATTAACAGAGATAATCCGCTTCCCAAATATCTATACCTGGGGAAAAAAACACAGAATTTAGATAGGAGCTGGATTTAGCCTAATCTAATATCCGAGACACTTCTGTCATAGCCTAAGGACTGATAGTCCTACCCTGATGATTGACATACACCATAGTTGTGATATTGTCTGAAAAACAATAAACATCTCTTCCTCAAAAAGAAACTAACTGAAAAACTCTGAGAAAACACAGAGTTCTAAAATATCAAATGGTAATCTCGCCTCCTGAGATTTCCAAACCCATTGTGCTGACAGAGATCCTCAGACAGCCTCCCAACCAAAAATACTCACATCTGTAGAGATCATGGTCCAGGTTGAAAGAAACGAAGAGACCTGTAGAACTAAATGATGGTGATCTTAACCACCAAATCAAGAGAGATAAATATTAGGATTTGAAGATTTAAAATGCGAAATCCTAGAATCCCTGCACCATAATTCAGCATAAAAGACTGGAAAGGTTCTTTCTATTGAAATGAGCAAAGGGAATTGAATCCAATTCTGTGGCCATAAGACCTAAAACTTCTATGCATATATAGCAACTGAAGGAAATAATAGAGACTAAAAGGTACCGACAGACGGAACACAATAAAATTGTCCCTTGTCTGATAGAGACAAAGACAGTGACACAAACTATCTGGAAACCCAAAAAAAGGTGACCCTTGTGAGAGGAATCAAGAGCTTTTGAAAAAAAGATCCTCTAACTATGTCCTGAAAAGCAAAGTGAATCATATGAGATTCCGCATCCTCAGAAAATAATCTGAATGAATACAGAAAAAATATGCATTTATTGCATCTAATGAAAACAAATAATGCTATCACTGACCAAAAAAAGGCAGAATAGTTTGAATAAAAACTCCAAAACCCAGTTCCTAAAAATGGAACTGGAAGAAATACCCCAGAAGATTCCAGGTCTGAGCAGCGCTTGAACCCCACGGGTGACCAGCCATGCTTCAACAGTACCCAAAATAAATAGGACCGAAACACACAAGTGTTAGCCTTACTGGAATAAAATCAAAAGAAATTTGGACCGAATAGAACCAAATAAATTTCAAAAAAGTCTTAACCTGCCCCTTGCCAGCCAAGCTGGAATACGGCACATACATCGCAATTTAAGGGAGCTGATTTTGAACTGAAAACATTTCCAATTAAAAACATGTTACTTGGGAAAGAATTCAGGAAGTCATTCCATAATAAGAACAACCAAACTAGTATAAGCTTAAAGTTTTAGTCTTAGAACTCAATCTTGAAGCCCAGAGTAACAGTTAAGAATTGAATCCAATTATAAAACAAATAATTGATTATCTTAGAACAAAAGAAATATGGATTTTTAGAAATCACAAAATTCTTCTAGCTCAAACAGCTAAAGACATAGATTAAACCTCATTTGCGAAAATATTCAATAAAATGAAGACACAAATGAAATTATTAGCATGATAGTCCAGTTAAAGGACCAGACAATACAGTGGACTTGCATAATCAATAAATGCAAAACAACAAGACAAATGCAACAGCACCTAGTCTAGTAAATTTTGTCCCTTTAACAATGCTAAAATAAATCATAATCTGATACTTGAACTTAAAGTAAACAGAAAAAATGAAGCAATTGCAACATCCAAATAAATCACAGGTCCAAGAAAAGTACCTGAAACTAAATTTTCCATAAATAAGATACAACCATCTAAAGGAAAATAAATACTTTTTTGCTATAGAAACAATAGCATAATTAGTAGGAGTAGAGATAGCCCCAATAAATTGGAGAACCCTCCAAATTGAATTAAACTGCCGGCAAAGAGTATAGTTTAAAACCTTTGAAGAAGGAATAAAAGAAAATTCTCAGCCTATTCCATTCCCTAGTATAAGGAATTGGAAAAAAACCTCTGAAAACACAGAAGAATAAATAAGCAGAAATAGTGTTAGCTAGTCTTGAAAAAGAACTAGTTACCTTAATGTCCAAAATAATCAACACCTTTTCAACAAAGAACAAATGTACTTTAATAAAAAAGTAGATTTGTTAGTGTCAATATCTGATGAAGAAAATTCTGAATGAGAAAAAACATCATCAAAGAAGGATAAATCAGTATGTTGTTGGTCATTTGAAACTTCATCAAAAAGAAGTTTGAAAAAGACCTAAAAATTTTATTAGAAGGCACAAAGTCAGACAAAGCCTTTAAAATAGAATCAGAAAAATATTTCTTAAAAATCTTCTAAATATTTCTTGTACATAAGATGCAAAAAGAATGGCAATATATAAAGCATAAATACTAATGGATTCTGCATGTAAAAGTTTATCATGATAACTTATTACAAACCATAGCTAAAGATAAACATTCATAACATTTAAAATAAATGAACTTAGCTTTGGTAGGACTGAACTCAGTCAAGCGTTTTTCCAGAAGTATCTTCTGATCCAGGGTCAATCTGAGACATCTTGCAATATGTAATAGAAAAAACAACATATAAAGCAAAATCATCATTATTGTCTCCACATTATTTAAGTCTCATTGTTTATTTGCTTCTGGTTGCTAGAAGCTTGTTCATTGGCATTTTTTCCCATTCCTGAAACTGTCATTTAAGGAATGGGAAAAAATGCCAATGAACAAGCTTCTAGCAACCAGAAGCAAATAAACAATGAGACTTAAATAATGTGGAGACAATAATGACGCCCATATTTTTTAGCGCCAAAAAAGACGCCCACATTATTAGGCGCCTAAATGCTTTTGGCGCCAAGAATGACGCCACATCTGGCGACGCCGACATTTTTGGCGCAAAACGTCAAAAAAATGACGCAATCACAAACATCTTCCGTCGACAAGTACGACGCCGGAAATGACAAAGAAATTTTTTTGCGCCAAAAAAATCCGCGCCAAGAATGACGCAATAAAATGAAGCATTTTCAGCCCCCGCAAGCCTAACAGCCCACAGGAAAAAAAGTCAATTTTTAAAGTAAGAAAAAAATTAATTATTCATATGCATTATCCCAAATAATGAAACTGACTGTCTGAAATAAGGAATATTGATCATCCTGAATCAAGGCAAATAAATGTTTAAACACATCTATTTAGAACTTTATATAAAAGTGCCCAACCATAGCTTAGAGTGTCACAAAAAATAAGACTTACTTACCCCAGGACACTCATCTACATGTAGTAGAAAGCCAAACCAGTACTGAAACGAGAATCAGTAGAGGTAATGGTATATATATAAGAGTATATTGTCGATCTGAAAAGGGAGGTAAGAGATGAATCTCTACGACCGATAACATAGAACCTATGAAATAGATCCCGTAGAAGGAGACCATTGAATTCAAATAGGCAATACTCTCTTCACATCCCTCTGACATTCACTGCACACTGGGAGGAAAACCGGGCTCCAGCCTGCTGCGAAGCGCATATCAACGTAGAATCTAGCACAAACTTACTTCACCACCTCCACAGGAGGCAAAGTTTGTAAAACTGAATTGTGGGTGTGGTGAGGGGTGTATTTATAGGCATTTTAAGGTTTGGGAAATTTTGCCCCTCCTGGTAGGAATGTATATCCCATACGTCACTAGCTCATGGACTCTTGCTAATTACATGAAAGAAAACATCAGTGTAAACAGGAACCTCTAGATATTTGTCCATTTTACACAATTTCTCTGGAACTACAATAGGGTCACACAATCATCCAGAGTCGCTAAAACCTCCCTGAGCAATAAGCGGAGGTGTTCTAGCTTAAATTTAAATGCCGTCATATCTGAATCTGTCTGAGGGAACATCCTTCCTGAATCAGAAATCTCCCTCAGATAGCAAATCCCTCATCCCTACCTCAGAACATTGTGAGGGAATATCGGAAACGGCTACTAAAGCATCAGAAGTCTCAGCATTTGTTCTTAACCTAGAGCTACTGTGCTTCCCTTGCAACACTGGCAGTTTAGATAAATCTCTGTGAGGGTAGTATTCATAACTGAGGCCATATCTTGCAAGGTGAAAGAATTAGACGCACTAGAAGTATTTGGCGTCGCTTGTGCGGGCGTTACTGGTTGTGACACTTGGGGAGAACTAGATCGCAAAACCTGATTTCCTTCTGTCTGAGAATCATCCAATGCCAAACTCTTATAAGTCAAAATATGCCGTTTGCAATTTATAGACATATCAGTACAAGTGGGACACATTCTAAGAGGGGGTTCCACAATCATGGCTTCTAAACAAATTGAGCAATGAGTTTCCTCAATGTCAGGCATGTTGAACAGGCTAGTACTGAGACAAGCAAGCTTGGAAAACACTATTTAATAAAAAAAACAACAATTTTCAAAAACGGTACTGTGCCTTTAAGAGGAAAAAAAGGCATACACAAACTGCAAAACTGCTTAAAATTGCTTCAAATTTTCCGAAATTTTTACAGTATACTCACTAAGCTTTAGTAATATTGCACCAAAAAGTAAAAAAGCAATAAACCCCCAAATGAGAAAACCGGATTGACAAATGTCCAAAACCGGTAAAAACCCCTATCAGCACCTTGCCACAGCTCTGCTGTGGCCCTACCTGCCCTTAGGGAATGATAATGTGGGGATAAAGCTTCGATTAAGCCCCAGAAGTATACCAGGAGCTCTGGAGATGTTGCTTGCTGCTTGTCTGCATAAACTAAATGCGCAACTGAGGCGTGAAAATAGGCCACGCCCATCATACTCGATGTTGCTGGGGCCTACACAAATCTACCAAACCCTGTTTGTAAGCCATGTGTGTTATAAAACTCCTAAATAAGCTAAGTGTACCCTCAAAAAGATGTCCCATCAGAATAAAAAGCAGTACTCCCAGAACACACAAATGTTTGCCTACTATATCATATACAAACTGAGTGCCCATGAGATTAGCCCTTTATGCAAGCTAGTAATGCCCCTTATGAAACTAGGATTACTGCTTCCCCTTCCCCTAATGGGGATACTGTCAGCCTTTCTGAGTTAACACAGTCTCTGCAGAAAAAATGACTGAATATACCTCATTGCTGTATAGCAAGAAACCGTTCCTCACACTGAAGTTTTCCTGTACTCCTCATCTTCTGTGGGAACAGCAGTGGACCTTAGTTACAAATGCTAAGATCATCATCCTCCAGGCAGAAATCTTCATCTATGTTCTACCTGAGAGTAAATAGTACAACACCGGTACCATTTAAAAACAACAAACTCTTGATTGAAGATAAAATAAAACTAACAGTAACACCTCTTTCACTTTACTCTACCTGCTTAGAGCCGGCAAAGAGAATGACTGGGGGGTGGAGTTAAGGGGGGAGCTATATAGACAGCTCTGCTGTGGTGCTCTCTTTGCCACTTCCTGTTAGGAAGGATAATATCCAACAAGTAAGGATGAAACCGTGGACTCAGTACATCTTGCAAAAGAAATAAATACTGCCTCACACTATACCCCTAATATTGCTAGGACTCCCAAAAAAAACTAATCTCCTTAAGGGTTAATTGGGAAACATAAAGCAAAGAAGGGGAGCAGTGCTAAGAGAAGCAAAAGGGTATCTACTATGATATATAAATTAATAGATGTGTGATACCGGATAGCAAGTGTGTAATGCTCGTGGGATATTCCTCCATCAGACGGAACACTTTGCCACTTCCTGTTAGGAAGGATAATATCCAACAAGTAAGGATGAAACCGTGGACTCAGTACATCTTGCAAAAGAAATAAATACTGCCTCACACTATACCCCTAATATTGCTAGGACTCCCAAAAAAAAACTAATCTCCTTAAGGGTTAATTGAGAAACATAAAGCAAAGAAGGGGAGCAGTGCGCTAAGAGAAGCAAAAGGGTATCTACTATGATATATAAATTAATAGATGTGTGATACCGGATAGCAAGTGTGTAATGCTCGTGGGATATTCCTCTATCAGACGGAACTCGGCCAGTAGTCTTGTTATCCCGTCGTTGTGCCGGAATAATAGGGAATATCCCAGAGCAGAGAATGTTAGTAAGTTGAGGAAGATGTCACTCACCACAGGCAGAACAGAGGAAGAGCAGTCCAAGGCAAATCACTGGAATGGTCAAGCAGGCAGGGTTTGGCAACAGTAAAGCAGTCCAAGGGCAAACCACTAGAATGGTCAGGCAGGCAGGGATTGGCAACAGTAAAGCAGTCCAAGGGCAAACCACTAGAATGGTCAGGCAGGCAGGGATTGGCAACAGTAAAGCAGTCCAAGGGCAAACCACTAGAATGGTCAGGCAGGCAGGGATTGGCAACAGTAAAGCAGTACAAGCGCAAACCACTAGAATGGTCAGGCAGGAAAGGTTTGGCAACGGAGAGGCAATCCAGGACAATAGGGTTTAAGAGGCAGAGTGGTCAGACAAGCAAAGTTCAGCAGCCGTATATCAGTCCAGCAATTTAGTACAAAGAAAATCTAGCAGCACCACAATGGTTATCTTTCAAAATTTATTAGTACCTGGAGGTAAAAAGATGACGTTTCGGGCTCAGTAGCCCTTAATCATATGACCCTCATGCAGTATACAACTTCTTTAAATATCCAACACCACAGGTGTATTTAATAACCATATCATCTAGCTTATACCTGCAACAATTCTCTAATGTTATCGCCACCTAGTGGTATATAGCAATAAATACAACAAACAAAAAACTTTGTATAAAAGTCTAACAGTGTTACATACTCGTATTTCAACTGCATCTTACATTTCATATCAAGATTACAGAACAATACACAATTTAATATTTACAAAGATAGTAGTGAGGGATAATTCTTCATCTTGATCCTTCATATCTAGAAAGGGGAATTATTGTAGAATCTGCAAAATCACAAAAAGATATTAAAATCAATTTCACGGTTCATTCCTTTTGGATACAGACAATCCAGCCTATAAATCCATATAGACTCTCTCTTTTTTAAGATCAATTCTCTGTCCCCACCTCTTCGTGGGACAGAGACATGATCTATAATTTGGAATTTCAACTGTGCAATTGAGTGGCCAAAAGTCAAAAAATGATTGGAGACAGGGGCATTAAAATCTTTACACCTAATGTTAGACTTATGCTGTATGATTCTGTCCTTCACACTTTGGGTGGTCTCTCCAATATAAATCCACCCACATGGGCATTTAATCAAGTAGATTGCATAATCGGTATTACATGTATAGAAGCCATTAATTTTATATACTTTACCAGTTAAGGGATGTGTAAAACTACGGCCCTTAGCCATGTTGTTGTAATTAGCACACCCTAAACAGGGATAACAACCCAAACTTTTTCCAGAGATATAGCTTTGTTTCAATTTCTTACTCCCTATATCTGCTCTTATAAGTTTATCTTATAAAAAATGAAATAAAGAGAGCTAAGCAAGATACATTGACCAGTGGTAATAAAAAGAGAGTGGACAATAGAGAAAATAGAATTATCTTTGTTTCAGAATATAGTAATCAAAGTTACAAAATACAAAGAATTGTAAATAAATACTGGTTCTTGTTAAGAGATTGTCATCAAGATAATAAGGTTTTTGCTAATGGACCAATGCCAGCATATAGGAAAAGTACCAGTATTAAAGATAAACTTATGGCCGTAATTTTACACATCCCTTAACTGGTAAAGTATATAAAATTAATGGCTTCTATACCTGTAATACCGATTATCACAAAACAGACCGGCCACGAGATAGATAGATTTGATAGATAAATAAATACATAGATTACATAGATCAATAGATGCAATATACATTTGATAGATACGATTGATAGTTAGATAGATTTCATAGATAAATAGATAGATTTGATAGATAGATAATTTCCCAGACAGAGAATTACAAGACGTGCGGTCTGTGACCCATGGTAAGGTTCCCAGAGGCAGTTGCGGCGCCAGGGGACGTGTATATGGCATGGAGTTTTGGAACCGGGACATGGAAAAAGATGCTTGGTCGGTCCTACTACTTGAAATTTGGGGCACTGCACGTGCAATTGTGGACGGACTTTTAAACAACGGCCATTTGGCCGACGGACATTTGTCCGATAGACATTTGGCCAAAACACCAGTGGCTGTCACAAAACAGTCCGGCCACGAGATAGAAAGATTTGATGGATAGATTACATAGATCAATAGATGCAATATACATTTGATAGATACGATTGATAATTGAAAGATATATAATTTACCAGACAGAGAATTACAAGATGTGCATTCTGGGACCCATGGTAAGGTTACTTCCTTTTGCGAGTACAGGTTGGGGATTGCCTTTTGTGCAAATACCTTCCACTGTGGTGTCCCCTATCAGGGGATGTGTATATGGCATGGATTTTAGGAACCGGGAAAGAGATGCTTGGTCGGTCCTCCTACTTCAAATTTGGGGCACTGCACGTGCAATCTAATGTGCCACCAGATAGGAGTGGTGTGTTAAGTAATACTAATGCTATCACTTTAATCCTGTTAAGCGTCTTTTTTTTGTTTTTGTTTTTGTTTTTGAAGCAACAGTGCAGCACCAGAGACCAGAAAAATTTGGCATGTACACATGCCTGAAAAATTAGGTATTGTTGCAGCCGCTGCTGTAGCAGCGGCCAGAAAATTTGATATTTGTTTCCCAGGCAGAAAGTGCCCTAAAACATTGCGGCTTGAACCCTAGTTGGTGGCGGATAAGTCACGCAAGTCATCCGGCATTTGAAGATAAAATACATCAGCGTGTGGACCATTTTTAGCCCAAGGCAGCTCATCTCATCAGGCCTTTTTTAGTTGAATGTATCGCCCAATGTCAGTCCCTTCAGGATCCATCCCTCATTCATCTTAATAAAGGTGATGTATTCTAGACTTTTTTGACCTATGCGACTTCTATTCTCAGTGACAATACCTCCTGCTGCACTGAAGGTCCTTTCTGACAGGACACTTGAAGCGGGGCAGGCCAGAAGTTCTATGGCAACTTGGGATAGCTCAGGCCACAGATCAAGCCTGCACATACAGTAGTCAAGGGATTCATCACTCCTCAGAGTGTCGAGATCTGCAGTTAAGGCGAGGTAGTCTGCTACCTGTTGGTCGAGTCGTTCTCTGAGGGTGGACCCCGAAGGGCTGTGGCAATGCATAGGAGTTAAAAAGCTCCGCATGTCCTCCATCAACAACACGTCTGTAAAGCGTCCTGTCCTTGCCGGCGTGGTCGTGGGAGTCGGAGGATTACTTTCAGCTCTTCCCCTGTTAGATTCACGTTGTGCTGTGACATCACCCTTATACGCTGTGTAAAGCATACGTTTGAATTTATTTTGGAAATGCTGCATCCTTTCCAACTTGTAATTCGGTAACATTTCTGGCACTTTATGCTTATACCGGAGGTCTAGTAGCGTGAACACCCAGTACAGGTCGTTCTCCTTCAGCTTTTTTATACGAGGGTCCCTCAACAGGCACGACAGCATGAAAGACCCCATTTGCACAAGGCTGGATGCCGAGCTAGTCATGTCCCGTTCCTTGTCCTCAGTGATGTCACTGAAGGTATCTTCTTCCCCCCAGCCACGTACAACACCACGGGTACCAGATAGGTGACAACGAGCACCCTGGGATGCCTGTTGTGGTTGGTCTTCCTCCTCAAACTCCTCTTCCTCACAATCCTCTTCCAGCGTTGCTGCAGGTCCACCAAGCGATGCTGATAAGGCAGTTTCTGGTGGTGATGGTGACCACAACTCTTCCTCTTCACGCTCATCTACGGCTTGTTCCAGCACTCTTCGCAGGGCACGCTCCAGGAAGAAAACAAATGGTATGTCGTCACTGATGGTGCCTTCGGTGCGACTGACTAGGTTTGCCACCTCCTCAAAAGGACGCATGAGCCTACAGGCATTGCGCATGAGCGCCCAGTAATGTGGCAAAAAAATTCCCAGCTCCGCAGTGGCTGTCCTAGCACCCCGGTCATACAAATACTCGTTAATGGATTTTTCTTGTTGGAGCAGGCAGTCGATCATTAGGAGTGTTGAATTCCAACGTGTCAGGCTGTCGCAAATCAAGCGCCTCACTGGCATGTTGTTTTGTCGCTGGATAACGGAAAAGTGCGCCATGGCCGTGTAGGAACGCCTCAAATGGCCACACACCTTCCTGGCCTGCTTCAGGACGTCCTGTAAGCCTGGGTACTTATGCACAAAGCTTGTACGATCAGATTACACACATGTGCCATGCACGGCACATGTGTCAACTTGCCCAATTTCAATGCCGCCACCAAATTACTTCTGTTGTCAGAAACCACTTTGCCGATCTCCAGTTGGTGCGGAGTCAGCCACTGATCCACCTGTGCGTTCAGAGCGGACAGGAGTGCTGGTCCGGTGTGACTCTCTGCTTTCAGGCAAGTCAACCCCAAGACGGCGTGACACTGCCGTATCCGGGATGTGGAATAGTACCTGCGGAGCTGGGGGGGTGCCGTTGATGTGGAGCAAGATGCAGCAGCAGAAGAGGACTCAGCCGAGGAGGTTATGGAAGAGGATGGAGTAGGAGGAGTAGAGGAGGTGGCAGCAGGCCTGCCTGCAAGTTGTGGCGGTGTCACCAACTCCTCCTCTGCAGAGCCATGCATTCCATGCTTGTCAGCCGTCAGCAGGTTTACCCAATGCGCAGTGTAGGTGATATACCTGCCCTGACCATGCTTTGCAGACCAGCTATCAGTGGTCATATGGACCCTTGCCCCAACCCTGTGTGCCAGACATGCCATTACTTCCCTTCACACAATCGAGTACAGGTTGGGGATTGCCTTTTGTGAAAATTAATTTCGTCCGGGTACCTTCCACTGCGGTGTCCCAATAGCTACAAATTTTTTTAACGCCTTGTATGGTAAAAGCTGGCGGGCTAAGAGTTCAGACAAGCCAGCTGTCAGACGCCGGGCAAGGGGGTGACTTTGTGACATTGGCTTCTTACGCTCAAACATGTCCTTGACAGACACCTGACTGTGGACAGATGAACAGGAACTGCTCCGGAAGAGAGACGGAGTGGCGGATGGTTGAGAGGGGGCAAGGAGGACAGCAGTGGTTGACGTGGCTGAAGATGCTGGACCAGGAGGAGGATGGCGGCTTTGAGTTTGTGTGCTGCTTCTACTCAAGTGTTGATCCCATAGGCGTTTGTGTTGTGCAATCATGTGCATTTGCAAAGCAGTTGTACCTAGGTGGGTGTTGCACTTCCCACAACTCAGTTTCTTTTGGCACAGGTTGCAAATGGCATCGCTGTTGTCAGAGGCAGACACACCAAAAAAATGCCACACTGCTGAGCTCTGCAATGATGGCATTCTGGTGGTGGCAACAGCATGCGTTGATTGGTGTGCTGTCTGGCTGACCCCGGGTGCCGATGCATGCTGTCTGACTGTGCCACTAGCTACTTGTGACGACCTCCCCCTGCTTCCAATTCGTCTCCTCCTCCTCCTCTCTGTCTCCCCATCTGAACTTTCCCCCTGTTCTTCTCTTCTAGCGGGCACCCACGTGACATCCACGGACACATCGTCATCATCAACCGCTTCACTTGTATCTGACAAATCAACAAAGGAAGCAGCAGCGGGTACAACATCATCATCATCATCATCACACTGTACGTCCATGTCTGTAATGCTGCCTGACTGAGACATATCACTGTTATCTACATCCTCTGTCATTGATGGTTGCGCATCACTCATTTCTTCCAACTTATGTGTAAAAAACTCCTCTGACACATCAAGTGAAGCGGCTGTGGTGCTAGTGTTGGTGGTGGTGGCAGGCGGGCGGGCTAGTGGTGGTAACTTGAGAGGTGCCGAAGATAAGCTGGAGGAGGATGGTGCGTCAAGGTTCGGAGCGGAAGCTATAGAAGATTGGGTGTCCTGTGTTAAAAAGTCAACTATGTCCTCCTCAGAACTTTTCAAGTTCATGGGACATGGCCTCTGAACACTGGGCATTATTCTACGGCCAAAGGGAATCACAGCACCACGACCACAACGGCACCTGCGGGATGGCCTGCCTCTGCCTGTAATGTTTTTGTTAAATGTACACTTACACTACTATTAAACAAGATATGAGTGGTGGCACTGGGCAAGTGGGCACAGTATACGCTGTGAGCCTGGCACACATGCTGGCAGCCAACTGCAATTAGAATACACTAACAGACTGATGTTTCACAGTCAAAAAAGTTTTTAAAAAAATTTACACTACTGTTACAACAGATATGAGTGGTGGCACTTAGCAAGTGGGCCTGGCACACACACTGGCAGGCAGGCAACTGCAATTAGATTACACTAGCAGACTGATGTTTCACAGTCAAAAAAGTTTTTTTAAAAAAAATTTACACTACTGTTACGACAGATATGAGTGGTGGCACTAGTTGGCAAGTGGGCCTGGCACACACGCTGACAGGCAACTGCAATTACATTACACTAGCAGACTGATGTTTCACAGTCAAAAAAGGTTTTTTTTGCAAAATTTACACTACTGTTACAACAGATATGAGTGGTGGCACTTAGCAAGTGGGCCTGGCACACACACTAGCAGGCAACTGCAATTAGATTACACTAGCAGACTGATGTTTCACAGTCAAAAAAGTTTTTTTAAAAAATATTTACACTACTGTTACAACATATATGAGTGGTGGCACTAGTTGGCAAGTGGGCCTGGCATACACGCTGGCAGGCAGGCAACTGCAATTAGATTACACTAGGAGACTGATGTTTCACAGTCAAAAAAGTTTTTTTTTTAAAAATTACACTACTGTTACAACAGATATGAGTGGTGGCACTTAGCAAGTGGGCCTGGCACACACACTGGCAGGCAACTGCAATTAGATTACACTAGCAGACTGATGTTTCACAGTCCAAAAAGTTTTTTTTAATTTTTTTTACAAATACTGTTACAACAGATATGAGTGGTGGCACTAGTTGGCAAGTGGGCCTGGCACACACGCTGGCAGGCAGGCAACTGCTATTAGATTACACTAGCAGACTGATGTTTCACAGTCAAAAGTTTTTTTTTAATTAACACTACTGTTACAACAGATATGAGTGGTGGCACTGCAGGCAGGCAACTGCAATTAGATTACACTAGAAGACTGATGTTTTACAGTCAAAATTACACAGGCAAACCCCCCCCCCCAAAAAAAAACGACTGTTCTAGCCCTAAAAAGGGCTTTTTGGGGTGCTGTCCTTACAGCAGAGATCAGATGAGTCCTTCAGGACTGTAGTGGACACTGAATACACTAGCCTAGCTATCAATTTCCCTATAAAATCATCAGCAGCTACACTATCCCTCCTCTCACTAAGAATGCAGGATCAGAATGAATTTAAAATGGCTGCTGCCCAGGAGCTGGGAGGGAGTGTCTGCTGCTGATTGGCTGAAATGTGTCTGCGGACTGTGAGATACAGGGTCAAATTTTACTCAATGATGAAGAATAGGGGGCGGATCGAACATCGCATATGTTAGCCCGCTGCGGCGAACGCGAACAAGCTATGTTTGCCGGCGAACTATTCGTGACATCACCACTGAGCATGCATAACTGTAGAGGTCTCAGATGAGATTGAGCAAAGGAATAATGTTCATGGAAGCCACCATAAGATTAATAACTTCCATAAACTGAGCCACCAAGGGACAGACATATGACTGAAGAGACAGACAGAAAGACAGAAGTTTGGATTTTCTGACTTCCGTAAGGAAAATCTTCATCGAGTCTATGGTCCCCAAGAAACATACCCTGGTAGATGGTACCAAGAAACTCTATTCCAGATTCACCTTCCACCAGTGGGAGCAGAGAATCAACAACAGAGAATCCGTATGGGACTCTGCTAAATGAAAAGATGGCGCCTGAGCCAAGATATCATGCAGGTATGGCACCACCACAATTCCTTGATATCTGGCCATAGACAAAAGAGCCCCTAGAACCTTGTTAAAGATTCAGGGAGCTGTGGCTTGGATGAAAGGGAGGGCTACAAACTGGAAGTGTTTGTCCAGGAAGGCAAACCGTAGGAATGGAAAATTATCCTTGTGGATAGGAACATGAAGGTAAACGTCCTTCAGGTCGATGGTGGTCATGAACTGACCCTCCTGAACTAAAGGGAGAATGGAACGAATGGTCTCCATTTTGAAGGATGAAACCCTGAGAAATTTGTTGAGGCACTTCAGGTCTAGAATAGGTCGAAAAGTTCCCTCCTTTTTGGAAACCACAAACAGATTGGAAAAAACCCTCAACCTTGTTCTGCCCGAGGAACAGGCATGAATATGCCTAGAGAAGAGAGATCCATGATGCAATTTAAGAATGCCTCTCTTTTTTACTGATTTGCCGATAACCTTGACAAGTGAAATCTGCCAATCGGAGGACGAGATTTGAAATCTAGCTTGTATCCCTGAGAGATCACCATCACCGCCCAAGAATCTGGGACATTGCGCATCCAAGCTTTTTGAAAAAGAGAGAGAGTCTGCCCCCAACTTGATCCGATCCCGGACCGGGGGCGAACCCTTCATTCTGACTTGTTCTCAGAGGAAGGTTTCTTGGACGGTTTGCTCTTATTCCAAGGTTGATTGGATCTCCAGGAGGGCTTAGTCTGATCAGGTTTGCAAGAAGATTTCTGCCGACTGTGGCACCGAAGGTGCGGGGGAGGCTCTCTCTGTCTCTAGCACTACTGCTGACTGTGGCAATTAAAGCGCAGGGGGAGGGAGGACCTCTCTCTCTAGCGCTACTGCTGACTGTGTCAATGAAGGCGCGGGGGGAGGGACCACCTCTGTCTCTAGCGCTATTGATGACTGTGGCATTGAAGGTGCAGGGGGGCTACCTCTGTCTCTAGCACTACTGCTGACTGTGGCACAGAAGGCGCGAGGGGAGACACCACCTCTTTCTATAGCACTACTGCTGACTATGGCACTGAAGGTGCGAGGGAGCTACCTCTGCCTCTAGCACTACTGCAGACTGTGGCAATGAAGGTGCGGGGAGAGGGACCATCTCTGTCTAGCAATACTGATGACTGTGGCACAGGAATAATAATAACTATAAAGGTCACAAAATAATTTGCAATTTATATAGCGCTTTTCTCCCTGTGAAACTCAAAGCACTTGAGAAATATATCAACATAAAGACATAAAATTTAGGATTTTCTGAAGGTCAGATAAGCGGACTGAATGCCTGATGGAAGAGGTGGGTCTTTAACTTTTTTTTTTTTTTTTTAAAGTCTGTAAGGACGGTGCCTCTCTGATTGCGCATGGTAAAGAGTTCCAGAAAGTAGGGGCAGTGTTGCCAAATGCTCTGGAGCCTGAGTTTGTCCTTATTCTTGGCACTGAGAGGAGGGATGTGTTGGCTGACCTAAGTGAGCGGGATGGGATGTAGGGTGTCAGGGGCTCTTTAAGATACTGTGGGCCTTGGTTGTTAGAGGCTTTGAAGGTCAGCAGGCCAATTTCAAAATATGTTCGCCATTAAATTGGAAGCCAATGCAGGGAGTGGAGAACAGGTGTTATGTGGCAGGAGCGAGTTTGATTGGTCAGTAGTCTGGCTGCTGCTTTTTGTACTGTCTGAAGGCGATGGAGTTCTTTTTTGGGGAGGCCCAAGTAAAGTGCATTGCAGTAATCGAGGAAAGTCACATGACTAGTATTTCTCACCTAAGGAATAATAATAACTATAAGGTCACATGACTTGTATTTCTCCCCTCAGGAATAATAATAACTATAAGGTCACATGACTAGTATTTCTCACCTCAGGAATAATAATAACTATAAGGTCACATGACTAGTATTTCTCACCTCAGGAATAATAATAATAACTATAAGGTCATATGACTAGTATTTCTCACCTCAGGAATAATATAACTATATGGTCACATGACTAGTATTTCTCACCTCAGGAATATTAATAACTAAGGTCACATGACTAGTATTTCTCACCTCAGGAATACTGTTACGGTACCAACAGGATACCAAGGTTAATACCAGATGACAACGTCCTGCATAGACAATCAGCAATTCACAACCCCGATCAGTTTCCCCTCAAACATGAGACCAAGCTCCACATTTCAGGTTTAAAACAGAATGAGATTTATTAAAGGCTAGATGCCTAGTATTTATACAGGTTTTGACCCCCCCAGATGGGGTTGAAAGAATGTTGTACATTAGATAAAAGGGAGAAGCGCCCTTGACATGATACAATAGAATTATATTACTTAAACACTTCAACCACAAGACACTCTTGGCTCTTCTTATCACTTAGGCGTTTTCTCTCTGGAGGTGATCAAACAATAGAATGCTTAACATTAATTAGATTATAGCTGGAGCCAGCCACTTGTGTTTAGAAAATAAAGTTAACACTTTCAGTCCTGACCGAAGGGTCTGTCACATAGCTCCCCCCTTGTGGAACACTCCGGCAGACCCGGCTTGACCCTTTGGCGGGTCAACTTGGGGATGACCGGACTGGGTGGTGGTAGGCATATCAGTTTGCCGGGACAATCCATCTGCATTCCCGTTTAGCTTACCGGGCCGGTAGCTGATGGTGAAGTTATAGGGCTGGAGGGCTAAACTCCACCTCAGCAATCTACCATTGTCTCCTGAGACCCGGTTGAGCCAGACTAAGGGATTGTGGTCCGTTATGAGGGAAAATTCCTGTCCATATAGATAAGGGTTCAACTTCTTCAGTGCCCAGACCAGGGCTAAACATTCTTTCTCTACTGCCGCATAACTTACTTCCCGAGGTAATAACTTTCTGCTTAGGTATGCGACAGGATGCTCTCCTCCATTCTCCCCGACTTGACTCAGTGCAGCCCCCAGTCCATACATGGAAGCATCTGTATGAATGAGAAAACGTTGGTTAGGGACTGGGGCAGCCAAGACAGGGGCATTCACAAGGGCCTGCTTCAGTGCCTGAAACGCGGCTTCACAAGCTGGAGACCACAGGACCTGTTTGGGGAGGTTCTTTTTAGTCAGGTCAGTCAGGGGCTTGGCGATAGTACTGTAGTCGGGGACAAAACGTCGGTAATACCCGGCCGTCCCCAGGAAGGCTAGTACTTGGGTCTTAGTGATAGGTGTGGGCCAGTTAGCCACAGCCTCTACCTTGGCTGGCTCCGGTCTCTGGCTCCCACACCCCACTCGGTGCCCCAAGTACTGTACTTCAGCCATACCTAGATGGCACTTGTCCGGTTTCAAGGTCAGGCCAGCGGCCCGAATCTTGTCCAGAACCAGCCCTACATGGGTAAGGTGTTCTTCCCAGGACCCACTGTAAACCGCAATGTCGTCCAGGTATGCACAAGCAAATTCCTGGAAGCCATCAAGGAGTCTATCCACCATACGCTGGAAGGTAGCCGGAGCATTCTTCATCCCAGAGGGCATGACCTTAAACTGGTACAAGCCGAATGGGGTGACGAAGGCCAACTTGGGGATAGCATCCTCGGCCAGGGGAATCTGCCAATAGCCTTTACACAGGTCTATGGTTGTCAGATAGCGCCCCCTAGCAATACGGTCTAGTAATTCGTCTACCCGGGGCATCGGGTAGGCGTCAGTGGTGGTCCTCTCGTTGAGCCGCCTGTAGTCCACACAGAACCGGGTGGTTCCATCCTTCTTAGGTACCAGGACTACAGGGGAAGCCCAAGGACTATCGGAGGGCTCGATCACTCCCAGCCGGGCCATCTCCTGTATCTCCTTCCACATTGCTTCTCGGACTGCTTCGGGTATACGGTAGGGAGGCTGTCGCAGGGGATTCTGTCCGGGAGTCTCTACTTTATGTACAGCTAGGGTAGTGTAGCCGGGCTCTTGGGAGAACGTCGCCTGCTTCTCCCACAGGAGCTGTCTTGCCTGTACCCTCTCGGTAGGGTTCAACCGGTCCCCTAGCTGCACAAGACTAGTGAGGTCAGTCTGGGGGTCCTTCTCTAAGTCGGGTAGGGGTAAGTTCTCTGGGTCGTCTGCAGCAGGGGCACATACTGCGGCTACGTCCTCTGGCCTCTCCTGATACTCCTTCAGCATGTTCACATGAAAGGATCGCTGGATCCTCTCATCTGCACAGCTGGCTATAACATAGGTAGTATCACACACCCGGGATAACACTTTATACGGGCCCTGCCAAGATGCTTGCATCTTGTTGGCCTTCACAGGCTTGAGCACCAAAACCTTCTGTCCAACCTGGAAGACCCGCTGCCGGGCACCCTGATCGTACCACCCCTTCTGTCTTTCCTGGGCCACCTGGAGATTCCCTCTTACCATCAGAGACAGTTTCTCCATGCGGTCCCGGAGTTCCAGAACATATGGTACGATGGGGTTCCCTCCTGCTCTATCTCTCCCTCCCAGTGTCCTCTAATGAGATCCAGGGGGCCGCGGACTCTTCTCCCATAGAGTAACTCAAAGGGAGAGAACCCAGTGGATTCCTGGGGCACCTCCCTGTACGCAAATAGCAGATGAGGCAGGAATCGTTCCCAGTCTCTGCAAGTGTCCGTGAAGGTCCTCAGCATCTGCTTGAGGGTGCCATTAAAGCGCTCGCAGAGACCGTTAGTCTGGGGGTGATCAGGCGAACTGAGCAACGGTTTAATGCCGCACACCTTCCACAGCTGCTGGGTGAGCACAGCGGTAAACTGGGTCCCCTGATCAGAGAGAATCTCCTTAGGGAACCCGACCCTAGTAAAAACCTTAACTAGGGCATCAGCGACTGTCTCTGCCTCTATATTCGACAGTGCTACTGCCTCTGGGTAACGAGTGGCATAGTCCACCACAGTGAGAATATACTTCTTACCTGATGGACTAGCCCTGGCAAGTGGACCCACAATGTCAACGGCTATGCGGGAAAAGGGTTCCCCAATGACAGGCATAGACATAAGCCTAGCTTTGGGGTGGTCCCCCCGCTTACCCACCCGTTGACAGGTGTCACAAGTACTACAATATACCCGCACATCTCGGTTAAAATTGGGCCAGAAGAAATTCTGGGTGATCCTATGAGCGGTGCGGCGGGACCCTAGATGTCCAGCTAACGGTACATTGTGCCCAATCTGCAGAATCTCTTGCCGGTATTTCGCAGGCACTACCAGCTGCCGATTTTGTGGAAGGGCAGTACTTTTCAGGGCAGGTTTGGGGATTCTATATAGCCTATCCCCCACCCACTCATAACGTTCCCCATCTACTCCCTCTTCTCCAGTGTCTGCCCTAGCCCTGTACTTCTGAAGGGTCGGATCCTCCCGGGTTTCCCTCCCGTACGTCTCTGGGGTATCCCAACTCAAGGGGGTCTGGTCTAGGGTATAAGTCGGGGAAGAGAGTCTTACCTGGGTCTCAGCAGCAGGTGGGTCGGTCTCGGTGACACGGGCCTGGGCACGTGTAGTCACTGGGTTAACATCAACGGGACCCATGGGAGCGTAGGCCAAAACAAGGGGGGCCAAGTCATTTCCAAGGAGAACATCAGCTGGTAAATCCTTCATGACCCCCACATTCACATGTCTAGCGCCCACTCCCCAATCCAAATGTACCCGGGCAACAGGTAGGCGGAACACAGTGCCCCCTGCCACTCTCACAGCCACAGTGTCTCCAGTGTGCTGTTTCTCAGACAACAGGTTCTTTTGAAGCAAGGTCATAGTAGCACCAGTATCCCGTAGACCACTGACCTCCTTCCCATTCACTTTAACCAGTTGCCGGTACTGTTGCCAGTTATCCCGGTGGTCTGCTTCATGTAGGATGCCCCAGCATTCTTGTTCCTCTACGCAGTGGGCAGCAGGCTGAGGGTTACGTGGGATTCCGCCGGCGGGTCTCCTCCAGGACTGTGCTGGGTTTGCTGTGTTGAGGGGACACTCCGACCTTTTGTGTCCTATTTGCTTACATCCAAAGCAGTAATCCCGTGAGGTGAACCGGGCTGTCTGAGGGTAGTTTGTGACCGGAGGCTGTGTGGCATAGCGGTGCGCCGGGGGTTGGTAAATGGCAGCTGCTGGGGTGGCCGGGGGTCTGTACTCCACTTTAGCAGGGGGCTTAGTGGTAGCAGTGTCCAGTTTGCGGGCATCCGTATACTCATCTGCCAAGCGAGCAGCTTCATGCAGGGTGGAGGGTTTACGGTCCCGAACCCACTCTCTAACTCCTGCTGATAACTTGTCAAAGCAATGTTCCAACAGGAATAGCTGCAGCACCTCTTCCCCAGATACGGCTTGGCACCCCGCCATCCAGTGCGATGCTGTGCGGTGCACCTTACATGCCCACTCAACGTAGGAATCGCCAGCCAATTTAACAGTGTCTCTGAACCGTCTCCGGTATGCCTCCGGTGTAACCGCATACCTGGAGAGCAGAGCCTCTTTCACAGTATTATAATCCCCAACTTCCTCATCTGGAATGGCCCGAAAAGCCTCACTGGCCCGGCCGGATAATTTTCCGGACAATATCGTGACCCAGTCCTCGGCGGGTACCTGGTGTAGTGCACATTGTCTCTCAAAATCCGCAAGGTACCCATCAATCTCTCCTTCTGTTTCCAGGAAGTTTTTAAAAGCGGTAAAATGCACTTTTCTCTTTTCCACTGGGGTTGCGGTGACTTGGACTGCTGCAGCGCCGCTTTGGCGAAGTAGGTTGGCCTCCACAGCTGCTATGACCCGGTCGATAATTTCCGCAGATGGGTTGGGGCCATAGTGTGCCAGTCTTATTTTGACCGCCCGGTCAAAGCTTGCTTCTTCGGGGGTTCTGTCTGACATGCTGGGCTCATTGGTTCCTTCGTGCCCTGATACTCCGTCCATCTCGGTCAGTCTTGCAATAATCTCCCTCTTCCTGAGATTACTGGTTTGTTGGCCCCGTTGCTCTAGCAGGTCTTTAAGGGTAGCTCGTTTTAGCCTTTCATACGGTGTTCCCATTCCGTCTGGATCCGTAGTTGCTCCTTTGGGCGATAAGGATTCTCCCGTTGCTTGCCACCAATGTTACGGTACCAACAGGATACCAAGGTTAATACCAGATGACAACGTCCTGCATAGACAATCAGCAATTCACAACCCCGATCAGTTTCCCCTCAAACATGAGACCAAGCTCCACATTTCAGGTTTAAAACAGAATGAGATTTATTAAAGGCTAGATGCCTAGTATTTATACAGGTTTTGACCCCCCCAGATGGGGTTGAAAGAATGTTGTACATTAGATAAAAGGGAGAAGCGCCCTTGACATGATACAATAGAATTATATTACTTAAACACTTCAACCACAAGACACTCTTGGCTCTTCTTATCACTTAGGCGTTTTCTCTCTGGAGGTGATCAAACAATAGAATGCTTAACATTAATTAGATTATAGCTGGAGCCAGCCACTTGTGTTTAGAAAATAAAGTTAACACTTTCAGTCCTGACCGAAGGGTCTGTCACAAATACTAATAATAATAATAATAATAATAATAATAATAATAATAATAACTATACGGTCACATGACTAGTATTTCTCACATCAGGAATAATAATAACTATACGGTCACATGACTAGTATTTCTCACCTCAGGAATAATAATAATAATAATAATAATAATAATAACAACTATAAGGTCACATGACTAGTATTTCTCACCTCAGGAATAATAATAACTATATGGTCACATGACTAGTATTTCTCACCTCAGGAATAATAATAATAACTATAAGGTCACATGACTAGTATTTCTCACCTCAGGAATAATAATAACTATAAGGTCACATGACTAGTATTTCTCACCTCAGGAATAATAATAATAATAATAACTATACGGTCACATGACTAGTATTTCTCACCTCAGGAATAATAATAACTATAAGGTCACATGACTAGTATTTCTCACCTCAGGAATGATAATAATAATAACTATACAGTCACATGACTAGTATTTCTCACCTCAGGAATAATAATAATAATAATAATAATAATAATAACTATACGGTCACATGACTAGTATTTCTCACCTCAGGAATAATAATAACTATACGGTCACATGACTAGTATTTCTCACCTCAGGAATGATAATAATAATAATTATACGTCACATGACTAGTATTTCTCACCTCAGGAATAATAATAATAATAACTATAAGGTCACATGACTAGTATTTCTCACCTCAGGAATAATAATAATAACTATAAGGTCACATGATTAGTATTTCTCACCTCAGGAATAATAATAATAACTATAAGGTCACATGACTAGTATTTCTCACCTCAGGAATAATAATAATAACTATAAGGTCACATGACTAGTATTTCTCACCTCAGGAATAATAATAACTATACGGTCACATGACTAGTATTTCTCACCTCAGGAATAATAATAATAATAATAATAACTATAAGGTCACATGACTAGTATTTCTCACCCCAGGAATAATAAAAATAATCATAATAATAATAACTATAAGGTCACATGACTAGTATTTCTCACCTCAGGAATAATAATAATAACTATAAGGTCACATGACTAGTATTTCTCACCTCAGGAATAATAATAATAATAACTATAAGGTCACATGACTAGTATTTCTCACCTCAGGAATAATAATAACTATACGGTCACATGACTAGTATTTCTCACCTCAGGAATATTAATAACTATACGGTCACATGACTAGTATTTCTCACCTCAGGAATATTAGTAACTATAATGTCACATGACTAGTATTTCTCACCGCAGGAATAATAGTAATAATAATAATAATAATAACTATGTCACATGACTAGTATTTCTCACCTCAGGAATATTAATAACTATAATGTCACATGACTAGTATTTCTCACCGCAGGAATAATAGTAATAATAATAATAATAATAACAACTATGTCACATGACTAGTATTTCTCACCTCAGGAATAATAATAATAATAATAATAATAATAATAATAACTATAAGGTCACATGACTAGTATTTCTCACCTCAGGAATAATAATAACTATAAGGTCACATGACTAGTATTTCTCACCTCAGGAATAATATTAACTATAAGGTCACATGACTAGTATTTCTCACCTCAGGAATAATAATAACTATAAGGTCACATGACTAGTATTTCTCACCTCAGGAATAATAATAACTATAAGGTCACATGACTAGTATTTCTCACCTCAGGAATAATAATAATAATAATAATAATAATAACTATACGGTCACATGACTAGTATTTCTCACCTCAGGAATAATAATAATAATAATAATAATAATAACTATAAGGTCACATGGCTAGTATTTCTCACCTCAGGAATAATAATAATAACTATAAGGTCACATGGCTAGTATTTCTGACCTCAGGAATAATATTAACTATAAGGTCACATGACTAGTATTTCTCACCTCAGGAATAATAATAACTATAAGGTCACATGACTAGTATTTCTCACCTCAGGAATAATAATAACTATAAGGTCACATGACTAGTATTTCTCACCTCAGGAATAATAATAATAATAATAATAATAACTATACGGTCACATGACTAGTATTTCTCACCTCAGGAATAATAATAATAATAATAATAACTATAAGGTCACATGGCTAGTATTTCTCACCTCAGGAATAATAATAATAACTATAAGGTCACATGGCTAGTATTTCTGACCTCAGGAATAATAATAATAATAACTATAAGGTCATATGGCTAGTATTTCTCACCTCAGGAATAATAATAACTAAGGTCACATGACTAGTATTTCTCACCTCAGGAATAATAATAATAACTATAAGGTCACATGGCTAGTATTTCTCACCTCAGGAATAATAATAATAACTATAGGGGCGTGTCCGTGCAGCGTACTGGATAGGACGCACATTCTGATAGCTCCAGCAGAATCATTAATAATCCGCCGATTATTACTCCTTTACAGCAAGATTAAATATACATTTCATGAAGGCATCACAACCCTGCTAACTGTGAGCCCATATCTCATTTTTCTTCTGTATGTATGATACTGGGGACTCAGATGGGAACTTTAAGGCCTAAGGCGGCGGCCTAGTAATAGGTATCCACCTCCCACCGGGAAGAGCCGGGTTATCAGTGCCGTCAGGAAAACTGACTTACTGAACCTCTTCACAACCTATCACCAAGAGGACACCAAGAATATCTGCTGATCTATCGCAACAAATTGCTTTAAGGTCACTGTACAGGGTTAGAGACAGCATCACTCGGAGAGACGTGACAAATATGGCGGAGGAGAGTTGCCGGATGCAACATGAAGATGTATTTGCAAAATTTGACACCCTCATGCACAAGCTAATTGAGAGAGCTCCATATGATTATTTGCTGATGCGCTTAAATACTGAGAAGGAGACCACAGCACGCATGACAGACTCATTGGAAATACAGCCCTGCACTAATCACAGTGACGCCAAATACAAGCTCATACCATGGGAACCGAAAAGTCAAAAGTGCAACCAACCTGCTTCCATTGTATCCAGAGACACCCGCAGCACAGAATCACAGCCGTGGTCTCAAAAATACTGGCCACCGGTATTGGAGGAACACCTCCAGAATGTCAGATCAAAGAACCGAGCAAGGGCTTATACCCGGACCAAACAACGAAGACGTAATCTACCGGCACAGGAAGCTCTGATGCAGAGGTACATAGGGGCTCAGCTGAAAAAGCAGCACCAAAAGCCGGGCATTAATTGTGATGAACATTGCAGCTGCGGCGATACGCCGACTACACTCCCGGTCAATTTATGGCAAGACATCTGTTTTCACAATGAAGGACACATCCCAAAGACAGGAGAGGGGTAGTCTGAAGATACTCCTCTCAGTCAATATATGGCTGAAGCGCCGATAAATGGAACTATAATATCATAGGCCTGGTGGTAGTATCGATGATTTTATGGGGACATATTACAATGCATCGTTAGCTTAACTTCCTCCCACCAGACTCTGCTGATAATAAGAACCTGGGGACTGAGCATAGTTGCATTCTCTGGTAAATAGCAACTGTTATATATATGTATGCTGTCTGATGATCCTGAGACTTTGACCACTTACCTCTTAACGCAAGAAGAGTCAACACTGCACTATGTGCCCTTATGGATCGCTATGAAGGAAAAGGTTTTAATTCCCTCACTACAAGCCTCTAAATATGCAGCTCCGTTATTTCCACCGGGTCCCGCATCCACAGTGTTCGTTGAGGACAAAAAAACTCTTGATGAAAAGCCAGCAACTACCCGTCTTATAACTTATATGACTGCGAGGCTTTTTACCAAAGGTACATTTGCACGGCATTTCCCTCATTCTTTTGCGGCTTTGACTCAAGCAAACATAAGGCTTGACACAGGCTAGTGGGACTTACGCACTAAAGTTACCAGTCTTCTATGCTATAGAAACTTGTATTTTCACATGTAAGTTATGATTACAGTGTCTTTTATTTACTTATTGTTTGGTTCACTAATGTTAAAATTGCAAAGTTAAAAGGTTTTACAACGATTTTCTTCATATTACAATATGCTCGCAATGCAAATTTATCAACGGACTCCTTATGGACAGGTATCTGTGATTCAATTGAACTGCTTGCCGCATACTGTTTTGTTTTATGACGACTGTTTGGTCTGTTGGATACTTTATGGTTTTTGAATGTACATTTATGTAGGCCAACAGGCACAACATGTGGATGTTATAGCTGCAACGCAAGGGAGTTCATCCACTTCACAATCTTAATGTTACAACTATTCCTTTATAAGCTCCTGGTATATAAAGTAGTTGGGTGGCAAAATGAGACAACCAACTCCCATAATTAAATTTTCAGGCTGACTATTGCATTAACAATTATACTTATGGCGCCTATGTCAAACATACGTCTTGGCACCTTGCTGGTGGCCGCGGCCGCGGGTGCGGAGTAATATTTATATTATATAGGCAAGATACCACCACTTACTTGACATTATATTTACTTGAATGTCTCCACTACTCTTAGTACCCTCCCTACATCATTAACTAGTTAAACGTTCTGCTTATAATTTTTTCGCTGTGAATCCACTTATATGTTGCGTAGTTATGATACTGTAGGATATAATCACTTTCCCTTCTAACCTTAGAATATATGTTTTCTTATTGCTTTGGGCATCATCTCCCTATAGCCTACCTGAATATTTCCATTGAGAGGGCTTGCCAAGTATACTTTCTGGATAGTTATGCCACTATATAACTTTTACCAATATCACATATTTTTGTTTTTGCTTTTCTTTCTTGTCCTTTAGAAGTACACTGAATTAGAGAATGGGATTTTATATAGTGGACCCTGTCTAGAAACACAGAAACACTTACTTTTATTGGTTAAGCAGCCTTTTTGCTCCAACGATTTGTAAAATATATTATATGTTCCATGTTCTCTCACAGTCATTATAAAGGATCACTTTGATGACATATTGTACTATGACATTCTCATTGTATGCTATGAGTTTACAATTCATTATGTGTACTATTTGATATACATAAAGCTTTTTTGAAAACTAAAAAAAAATAAATAAAAAAAAAAAAATAATAATAACTATAAGGTCACATGACTAGTATTTCTCATCTCAGGAATAATAATAATAATAATAATAATAATAATAATAATAACTATAAGGTCACATGACTAGTATTTCTCACCTCAGGAATAATAATAACTATAAGGTCACATGACTAGTATATCTCACCTCAGGAATAATAATAACTATAAGGTCACATGACTAGTATTTCTCACCTCAGGAATAATAATAACTATAAGGTCACATGACTAGTATATCTCACCTCAGGAATAATAATAACAATAAGGTCACATGACTAGTATATCTCACCTCAGGAATAATAATAACTATAAGGTCACATGACTAGTATTTCTCACCTCAGGAATAATAATAATAATAACTATAAGGTCACATGACTAGTATTTCTCATCTCAGGAATAATAATAATAATAATAATAACTATAAGGTCACATGACTAGTATTTCTCACCTCAGGAATAATAATAATAATAATAATAATAATAATAATAATAATAATAATAATAACTATAAGGTCACAAGACTAGCATTTCTCACCTCAGGAATAATAATAATAACTATACGGTCACATGACTAGTATTTCTCACCTCAGGAATAATAATAATAACTATTCGGTCACATGACTAGTATTTCTCATCTCAGGAATAATAATAATAACTATTCGGTCACATGACTAGTATTTCTCACCTCAGGAATAATAATAATAACAATAATAATAATAACTATACGGTCACATGACTAGTATATCTCACCTCAGGAATAATAATAACTATAAGGTCACATGACTAGTATTTCTCACCTCAGGAATAATAATAATAATAATAACAACTATAAGGTCACATGACTAGTATTTCTCACCTCAGGAATAATAATAATAATAATAATAATAATAATAATAATAATAATAACTATAAGGTCACATGACTAGTATTTCTCACCTCAGGAATAATAATAACTATAAGGTCACATGACTAGTATTTCTCACCTCAGGAATAATAATAATAATAATAATAATAATAATAATAATAATAACTATAAGGTCACATGACTAGTATATCTCACCTCAGGAATAATAATAACTATACGGTCACATGACTAGTATTTCTCACCTCAGGAATAATAATAATAATAACTATACGGTCACATGACTAGTATTTCTCACCTCAGGAATAATAATAACTATAAGGTCACATGACTAGTATTTCTCACCTCAGGAATAATAATAATAATAATAATAACTATAAGGTCACATGACTAGTATTTCTCACCTCAGGAATAATAATAATAATAATAATAATAATAATAATAACTATAAGGTCACATGACTAGTATTTCTCACCTCAGGAATAATAATAACTATAAGGTCACATGACTAGTATTTCTCACCTCAGGAATAATAATAACTATAAGGTCACATGACTAGTATTTCTCACCTCAGGAATAATAATAACTATAAGGTCACACGACAAGTATATCTCACCTCAGGAATATTAATAACTATAAGGTCACATGACTAGTATTTCTCACCTCAGGAATAATAATAATAACTATACGGTCACATGACTAGTATTTCTCACCTCAGGAATAATAATAACTATACGTCACATGACTAGTATTTCTAACCTCAGGAATAATAATAACTATACGGTCACATGACTAGTATTTCTCACCTCAGGAATAATAATAATAATAATAATAATAATAATTATAAGGTCACATGACTAGTATTTCTCACTTTAGGAATATTAATAACTATAAGGTCACATGACTAGTATTTCTCACCTCAGGAATAATAATAACTATACGGTCACATGACTAGTATTTCTCACCTCAGGAATAATAATAACTATAAGGTCACATGACTAGTATTTCTCACCTCAGGAATAATAATAATAACAATAATAATAATAACTATAAGGTCACATGACTAGTATTTCTCACCTCAGGAATAATAATAATAACTATAAGGTCACATGACTAGTATTTCTCACCTCAGGAATAATAATAACTATAAGGTCACATGACTAGTATTTCTCACCTCAGGAATAATAATAACTATAAGGTCACATGACTAGTATATCTCACCTAAGGAATAATAATAACTATAAGGTCACATGACTAGTATTTCTCACCTCAGGAATAATAATAATAATAACTATACGGTCACATGACTAGTATTTCTCACCTCAGGAATAATAATAACTATAAGGTCACATGACTAGTATTTCTCACCTCAGGAATAATAATAATAATAATAATAATAATAATAACTATAAGGTCACATGACTAGTATTTCTCACCTCAGGAATAATAATAACTATAAGGTCACATGACTAGTATTTCTCACCTCAGGAATAATAATGACTATAAGGTCACATGACTAGTATATCTCACCTCAGGAATATTAATAACTATAAGGTCACATGACTAGTATTTCTCACCTCAGGAATAATAATAATAATAATAACTATACGGTCACATGACTAGTATTTCTCACCTCATGAATAATAATAATAATAATAACTATAAGGTCACATGACTAGTATTTCTCACCTCAGGAATAATAATAATAATAATAATAATAATAATAACTATAAGGTCACATGACTAGTATTTCTCACTTTAGGAATATTAATAACTATAAGGTCACATGACTAGTATTTCTCACTTTAGGAATATTAATAACTATAAGGTCACATGACTAGTATTTCTCACCTCAGGAATAATAATAACTATAAGGTCACATGACTAGTATTTCTCACCTCAGGAATAATAATAATAATAATAATAATAATAATAATAACTATACGGTCACATGACTAGTATTTCTCACCTCAGGAATAATAATAATAACTATAAGGTCACATGACTAGTATTTCTCACCTCAGGAATAATAATAATAACTATAAGGTCACATGACTAGTATTTCTCACCTCAGGAATAATAATAATAACTATAAGGTCACATGACTAGTATTTCTCACCTCAGGAATAATAATAATAACTATACGGTCACATGACTAGTATTTCTCATCTCAGGAATAATAATAATAATAACTATAAGGTCACATGACTAATATTTCTCACCTCAGGAATAATAATAACTATAAGGTCACATGACTAGTATTTCTCACCTCAGGAATAATAATAATAACTATAAGGTCACATGACTAGTATTTCTCACCTCAGGAATAATAATAACTATGAGGTCACATGACTAGTATTTCTCACCTCAGAAATAATAATAATAACTATACGGTCACATGACTAGTATTTCTCACCTCAGGAATAATAATAATAATAATAATAATAACTATACGGTCACATGACTAGTATTTCTCACCTCAGGAATAATTATAACTATACGGTCACATGACTAGTATTTCTCACCTCAGGAATAATAATAATAACTATAAGGTCACATGACTAGTATTTCTAACCTCAGGAATAATAATAACTATGAGGTCCCATGACTAGTATTTCTCACCTCAGGAATAATAATAATAATACGGTTACATGGCTAGTATTTCTCACCTCAGGAATAATAATAACTATAAGGTCACATGACTAGTATTTCCCACCTCAGGAATAATAACTATAAGGTCACATGACTAGTATTTCTCACCTCAGGAATAATAATAATAATAACTATAAGGTCACATGACTAGTATTTCTCACCTCAGGAATAATAATAATAACTATAAGGTCACATGACTAGTATTTCTCACCTCAGGAATAATAATAATAATAATAATAACTATACGGTCACATGACTAGTATTTCTCACCTCAGGAATAACTATAAGGTCACATGACTAGTATTTCTCACCTCAGGAAAAATAATAACTATACGGTCACATGACTAGTATTTCTCACTTCAGGAATAATAATAATAACTATAAGGTCACATGACTAGTATTTCTCACCTCAGGAATAATAATAATAACTATACGGTCACATGACTAGTATTTCTCACCTCAGGAATAATAATAATAATAATAATAATAATAATAATAATAACTATAAGGTCACATGACTAGCATTTCTCACCTCAGGAATAATAATAATAATAATAATAATAATAATAATAATAATAATAATTATAAGGTCACATGACTAGTATTTCTCACTTTAGGAATATTAATAACTATAAGGTCACATGACTAGTATTTCTCACCTCAGGAATAATAATAACTATAAGGTCACATGACTAGTATTTCTCACCTCAGGAATAATAATAACTATAAGGTCACATGACTAGTATTTCTCCCCTCAGGAATAATAATAATAATAACTATATGGTCACATGACTAGTATTTCTCACCTCAGGAATAATAACAACTATAAGGTCACATGACTAGTATTTCTCACCTCAGGAATAATAATAATAATAACTATATGGTCACATGACTAGTATTTCTCACCTCAGGAATAATAATAATAACATAATTTATGTAAGAACTTATCTGATAAATTCATTTCTTTCATATTAGCAAGAGTCCATGAGCTAGTGACGTATGGGATATACATTCCTACCAGGAGGGGCAAAGTTTCCCAAACCTCAAAATGCCTATAAATACACCCCTCACCACACCCACAATTCAGTTTAACGAATAGCCAAGAAGTGGGGTGATAAAAAAGTGCGAAAGCATATAAAATAAGGAATTGGAATAATTGTGCTTTAAACAAAAATCATAACCACCACAAAAAAGGGTGGGCCTCATGGACTCTTGCTAATATGAAAGAAATGAATTTATCAGGTAAGTTCTTACATAAATTATGTTTTCATGTAATTAGCAAGAGTCCATGAGCTAGTGACGTATGGGATAATGATTACCCAAGATGTGGATCTTTCCACGCAAGAGTCACTAGAGAGGGAGGGATAAAATAAAGACAGCCAATTCCTGCTGAAAATAATCCACACCCAAAATAAAGTTTAATGAAAAACATAAGCAGAAGATTCAAACTGAAACCGCTGCCTGAAGTACTTTTCTACCAAAAACTGCTTCAGAAGAAGAAAATACATCAAAATGGTAGAATTTAGTAAAAGTATGCAAAGAGGACCAAGTTGCTGCTTTGCAAATCTGATCAATCGAAGCTTCATTCCTAAATGCCCAGGAAGTAGAAACTGACCTAGTAGAATGAGCTGTAATCCTTTGAGGCGGAGTTTTACCCGACTCAACATAGGCAAGATGAATTAAAGATTTCAACCAAGATGCCAAAGAAATGGCAGAAGCTTTCTGGCCTTTTCTAGAACCGGAAAAGATAACAAACTAGAAGTCTTTCGGAAAGACTTAGTAGCTTCAACATAATATTTCAAAGCTCTAACAACATCCAAAGAATGTAACGATTTCTCCTTAGAATTTTTAGGATTAGGACATAATGAAGGAACCACAATTTCTCTTCTAATGTTGTTGGAATTCACAACTTTAGGTAAAAATTCAAAAGAAGTTCGCAACACTGCCTTATCCTGATGAAAAATCAGAAAAGGAGACTCACAAGAAAGAGCAGATAATTCAGAAACTCTTCTGGCTGAAGAGATTGCCAAAAGGAACAAAACTTTCCAAGAAAGTAATTTAATGTCCAATGAATGCATAGGTTCAAACGGAGGAGCTTGAAGAGCCCCTAGAACCAAATTCAAACTCCAAGGAGGAGAAATTGACTTAATGACAGGTTTTATACGAACCAAAGCTTGTACAAAACAATGAATATCAGGAAGATTAGCAATCTTTCTGTGAAAAAGAACAGAAAGAGCAGAGATTTGTCCTTTCAAGGAACTTGCGGACAAACCTTTATCTAAACCATCCTGAAGAAACTGTAAAATTCTTGGAATTCTAAAAGAATGCCAAGAAAAATGATGAGAAAGACACCAAGAAATATAAGTCTTCCAGACTCTATAATATATCTCTCTGGATACAGATTTACGAGCCTGTAACATAGTATTAATCACAGAGTCAGAGAAACCTCTTTGACTAAGAATCAAGCGTTCAATCTCCATACCTTTAAATTTAAGGATTTGAGATCCTGATGGAAAAAAGGACCTTGCGACAGAAGGTCTGGTCGTAGCGGAAGAGTCCACGGATGGCAAGAGGCCATCCGGACAAGATCCGCATACCAAAACCTGTGAGGCCATGCCGGAGCTACCAGCAGAACAAACGAGCATTCCTTCAGAATCTTGGAGATTACTCTTGGAAGAAGAACTAGAGGCGGAAAGATATAAGCAGGATGATACTTCCAAGGAAGTGATAATGCATCCACTGCTTCCGCCTGAGGATCCCGGGATCTGGACAGATACCTGGGAAGTTTCTTGTTTAGATGAGACGCCATCAGATCTATTTCTGGAAGCTCCCATATTTGAACAATCTGAAGAAATACCTCTGGGTGAAGAGACCATTCGCCCGGATGCAACGTTTGGCGACTGAGATAATCCGCTTCCCAATTGTCTATACCTGGGATATGAACCGCAGAGATTAGACAGGAGCTGGATTCCGCCCAAACCAGAATTCGAGATACTTCTTTCATAGCCAGAGGACTGTGAGTCCCTCCTTGATGATTGATGTATGCCACAGTTGTGACATTGTCTGTCTGAAAACAAATGAACGATTCTCTCTTCAGAAGAGGCCAAGACTGAAGAGCTCTGAAAATTGCACGGAGTTCCAAAATATTGATCGGTAATCTCACCTCCTGAGATTCCCAAACTCCTTGTGCCGTCAGAGATCCCCACACAGCTCCCCAACCTGTGAGACTTGCATCTGTTGAAATTACAGTCCAGGTCGGAAGCACAAAAGAAGCCCCCTGAATTAAACGATGGTGATCTGTCCACCACGTTAGAGAGTGTCGTACAATCGGTTTTAAAGATATTAATTGAGATATCTTTGTGTAATCCCTGCACCATTGATTCAGCATACAGAGCTGAAGAGGTCGCATGTGAAAACGAGCAAAGGGGATCGCGTCCGATGCAGCAGTCATAAGACCTAGAATTTCCATGCATAAGGCTACCGAAGGGAATGATTGTGACTGAAGGTTTCGACAAGCTGAAATCAATTTTAGACGTCTCTTGTCTGTCAAAGACAGAGTCATGGACACTGAATCTATCTGGAAACCCAGAAAAGTTACCCTTGTCTGAGGAATCAATGAACTTTTTGGTAAATTGATCCTCCAACCATGATCTTGAAGAAACAACACAAGTCGATTCGTATGAGATTCTGCTAAATGTAAAGACTGAGAAAGTACCAAGATATCGTCCAAATAAGGAAATACCACAATACCCTGTTCTCTGATTACAGACAGAAGGGCACCGAGAACTTTTGTAAAAATTCTTGGAGCTGTAGCTAGGCCAAACGGCAGAGCCACAAACTGGTAATGCTTGTCCAGAAAAGAGAATCTCAGGAACTGATAATGATCTGGATGAATCGGAATATGCAGATAAGCATCCTGTAAATCTATTGTGGACATATAATGCCCTTGCTGAACAAAAGGCAAGATAGTCCTTACAGTTACCATTTTGAACGTTGGTATCCTTACATAACGATTCAATATTTTTAGATCCAGAACTGGTCTGAAGGAATTCTCCTTCTTTGGTACAATGAAGAGATTTGAATAAAACCCCATCCCCTGTTCCAGAACTGGAACTGGCATAATTACTCCAGCCAACTCTAGATCTGAAACACAATTCAGAAATGCTTGAGCTTTCACTGGATTTACTGGGACACGGGAAAGAAAAAATCTCTTTGGAGGAGGTCTCATCTTGAAACCAATTCTGTACCCTTCTGAAACAATGTTCTGAATCCAAAGATTGTGAACAAAATTGATCCAAATTTCATTGAAAAAATGTAACCTGCCCCCTACCAGCTGAGCTGGAATGAGGGCCGCACCTTCATGTGGACTTAGAAGCAGGCTTTGCCTTTCTAGAAGGCTTGGATTTATTCCAGACTGGAGATGGTTTCCAAACTGAAACTGCTCCTGAGGATGAAGGATCAGGCTTTTGTTCTTTGTTGAAACGAAAGGAACGAAAATTATTATTAGCCCTGTTTTTACCCTTAGATTTTTTATCCTGTGGTAAAAAAGTTCCTTTCCCACCAGTAACAGTTGAGATAATGGAATCCAACTGAGAACCAAATAATTTGTTACCCTGGAAAGAAATGGAAAGTAGAGTTGATTTAAAAGCCATATCAGCATTCCAAGTTTTAAGCCATAAAGCTCTTCTAGCTAAAATAGCTAGAGACATAAACCTGACATCAACTCTGATAATATCAAAAATGGCATCACAGATAAAATTATTAGCATGCTGAAGAAGAATAATAATATTATGAGAATCATTATCTGTTACTTGTTGCGCTAAAGTCTCCAACCAAAAAGTTGAAGCTGCAGCAACATCAGCCAAAGATATAGCAGGTCTAAGAAGATTACCTGAACACAGATAAGCTTTTCTTAGAAAGGATTCAATTTTCCTATCTAAAGGATCTTTAAACGAAGTACCATCTGACGTAGGAATAGTAGTACGTTTAGCAAGGGTAGAAATAGCCCCATCAACTTTAGGGATTTTGTCCCAAAATTCTAATCTGTCAGACGGCACAGGATATAATTGCTTAAAACGTTTAGAAGGAGTAAATCAATTACCCAATTTATCCCATTCTCTGGAAATTACTTCAGAAATAGCATTAGGAACAGGAAAAACTTCTGGAATAACCACAGGAGATTTAAACACCTTATCTAAACGTTTAGAATTAGTATCAAGAGGACCAGAATCCTCTATTTCTAAAGCAATTAGTACTTCTTTAAGTAAAGAACGAATAAATTCCATTTTAAATAAATATGAAGATTTATCAGCATCAAACTCTGAGACAGAATCCTCTGAACCAGAAGAGTCATCAGAATCAGAATGATGATGTTCATTTAAAAATTCATCTGTAGAGAGAGAAGTTTTAAAAGATTTTTTATGTTTACTAGAAGGAGAAATAACAGACATAGTCTTCTTGATGGATTCAGAAACAAAATCTCTTATGTTATCAGGAACATTCTGCACCTTAGATGTTGAGGGAACTGCAACAGGTAATGGTACATTACTAAAGGAAATATTATCTGCTTTAACAAGTATAGTATAATAATAACTATAAGGTCACATGACTAGTATTTCTCACCTCAGGAATAATAATAACTATATGGTCACATGACTAGTATTTCTCACCTCAGGAATAATAATAATAATAACTATAAGGTCACATGACTAGTATTTCTCACCTCAGGAATAATAACTATAAGGTCACATGACTAGTATTTCTCACCTCAGGAATAATTATAATAACTATAAGGTCACATGACTAGTATTTCTCACCTCAGGAATAATAATAACTATACGGTCACATGACTAGTATTTCTCACCTCAGGAATAATAATAATAATAACTATACGGTCACATGACTAGTATTTCTCACCGCATTAATAATAATAATAACTATAAGGTCACATGACTAGTATTTCTCACCTCAGGAATAATTATAATAACTATAAGGTCACATGACTAGTATTTCTAACCTCAGGAATAATAATAATAATAATAATAATAATAACTATACGGTCACATGACTAGTATTTCTCACCTCAGGAATAATTATAATAACTATAAGGTCACATGACTAGTATTTCTCACCTCAGGAATAATAATAATAATAATAATAATAATAATAATAATAATAACTATAAGGTCACATGACTAGTATTTCTCACCTCAGGAATAATTATAATAACTATAAGGTCACATGACTAGTATTTCTCACCTCAGGAATAATAATAATAACTATAAGGTCACATGACTAGTATTTCTCACCTCAGAAATAATAATAATAATATTAATAACAACTATAAGGTCACATGACTAGTATTTCTCACCTCAGGAATAATTATAATAACTATAAGGTCACATGACTAGTATTTCTCACCTCAGGAATAATAATAATAACTATAAGGTCACATGACTAGTATTTCTCACCTCAGGAATAATAATAATAATAACTATACGGTCACATGACTAGTATTTCTCACCTCAGGAATAACTATAAGGTCACATGACTAGTATTTCTCACCTCAGGAATAATAATAACTATACGGTCACATGACTAGTATTTCTCACCTCAGGAATAATAATAATAACTATAAGGTCACATGACTAGTATTTCTCACCTCAGGAATAATAATAATAACTATACGGTCACATGACTAGTATTTCTCACCTCAGGAATAATAATAATAATAATAATAACTATAAGGTCACATGACTAGTATTTCTCACCTCAGGAATAATAATAACTATAAGGTCACATGACTAGTATTTCTCACCTCAGGAATAATAATAACTATAAGGTCATATGACTAGTATTTCTCACCTCAGGAATAATAATAATAATAATAATAATAACTATAAGGTCATATGACTAGTATTTCTCACCTCAGGAATAATAATAATAATAATAATAATAATAATAACTATAAGGTCACATGACTAGTATTTCTCACCTCAGGAATAATAATAATAACTATAAGGTCACATGACTAGTATTTCTCACCTCAGGAATAATAATAATAACTATACGGTCACATGACTAGTATTTCTCACCTCAGGAATAATAATAATAATAACTATAAGGTCACATGACTAGTATTTCTCACCTCAGGAATAATAATAATAACAACTATAAGGTCACATGACTAGTAGTATTTCTCACCTCAGGAATAATAATAATAACTATAAGGTCACATGACTAGTATTTCTCACCTCAGGAATAATAATAATAATAATAACTATAAGGTCACATGACTAGCATTTCTCACCTCAGGAATAATAATAATAATAATAATAATAATAATAATAATAATAACTATAAGGTCACATGACTAGTATTTCTCACCTCAGGAATAATAATAACTATAAGGTCACATGACTAGTATTTCTCACCTCAGGAATAATAATAACTATAAGGTCACATGACTAGTATTTCTCACCTCAGGAATAATAATAATAATAACAACTATACGGTCACATGACTAGTATTTCTCACCTCAGGAATAATAATAATAATAACTATAAGGTCACATGACTAGTATTTCTCACCTCAGGAATAATAATAATAACAACTATAAGGTCACATGACTAGTAGTATTTCTCACCTCAGGAATAATAATAATAACTATAAGGTCACATGACTAGTATTTCTCACCTCAGGAATAATAATAATAATAATAACTATAAGGTCACATGACTAGCATTTCTCACCTCAGGAATAATAATAATAATAATAATAATAATAATAACTATAAGGTCACATGACTAGTATTTCTCACCTCAGGAATAATAATAACTATAAGGTCACATGACTAGTATTTCTCACCTCAGGAATAATAATAACTATAAGGTCACATGACTAGTATTTCTCACCTCAGGAATAATAATAACTATACGGTCACATGACTAGTATTTCTCACCTCAGGAATAATAATAATAACATAATTTATGTAAGAACTTACCTGATAAATTCATTTCTTTCATATTAGCAAGAGTCCATGAGCTAGTGACATATGGGATATACATTCCTACCAGGAGGGGCAAAGTTTCCCAAACCTCAAAATGCCTATAAATACACCCCTCACCACACCCACAATTCAGTTTAACGAATAGCCAAGAAGTGGGGTGATAAAAAAAGTGCGAAAGCATATAAAATAAGGAATTGGAATAATTGTGCTTTAAACAAAAATCATAACCACCACAAAAAAGGGTGGGCCTCATGGACTCTTGCTAATATGAAAGAAATGAATTTATCAGGTAAGTTCTTACATAAATTATGTTTTCTTTCATGTAATTAGCAAGAGTCCATGAGCTAGTGACGTATGGGATAATGATTACCCAAGATGTGGATCTTTCCACGCAAGAGTCACTAGAGAGGGAGGGATAAAATAAAGACAGCCAATTCCTGCTGAAAATAATCCACACCCAAAATAAAGTTTAATGAAAAACATAAGCAGAAGATTCAAACTGAAACCGCTGCCTGAAGTACTTTTCTACCAAAAACTGCTTCAGAAGAAGAAAATACATCAAAATGGTAGAATTTAGTAAAAGTATGCAAAGAGGACCAAGTTGCTGCTTTGCAAATCTGATCAATCGAAGCTTCATTCCTAAACGCCCAGGAAGTAGAAACTGACCTAGTAGAATGAGCTGTAATCCTTTGAGGCGGAGTTTTACCCGACTCAACATAGGCAAGATGAATTAAAGATTTCAACCAAGATGCCAAAGAAATGGCAGAAGCTTTCTGGCCTTTTCTAGAACCGGAAAAGATAACAAATAAACTAGAAGTCTTTCGGAAAGACTTAGTAGCTTCAACATAATATTTCAAAGCTCTAACAACATCCAAAGAATGTAACGATTTCTCCTTAGAATTTTTAGGATTAGGACATAATGAAGGAACCACAATTTCTCTTCTAATGTTGTTGGAATTCACAACTTTAGGTAAAAATTCAAAAGAAGTTCGCAACACTGCCTTATCCTGATGAAAAATCATAAAAGGAGACTCACAAGAAAGAGCAGATAATTCAGAAACTCTTCTGGCTGAAGAGATTGCCAAAAGGAACAAAACTTTCCAAGAAAGTAATTTAATGTCCAATGAATGCATAGGTTCAAACGGAGGAGCTTGAAGAGCCCCTAGAACCAAATTCAAACTCCAAGGAGGAGAAATTGACTTAATGACAGGTTTTATACGAACCAAAGCTTGTACAAAACAATGAATATCAAGAAGATTAGCAATCTTTCTGTGAAAAAGAACAGAAAGAGCAGAGATTTGTCCTTTCAAGGAACTTGCGGACAAACCTTTATCTAAACCATCCTGAAGAAACTGTAAAATTCTTGGAATTCTAAAAGAATGCCAAGAAAAATGATGAGAAAGACACCAAGAAATATAAGTCTTCCAGACTCTATAATATATCTCTCTGGATACAGATTTACGAGCCTGTAACATAGTATTAATCACAGAGTCAGAGAAAACTCTTTGACTAAGAATCAAGCGTTCAATCTCCATACCTTTAAATTTAAGGATTTGAGATCCTGATGGAAAAAAGGACCTTGCGACAGAAGGTCTGGTCGTAGCGGAAGAGTCCACGGATGGCAAAAGGCCATCCGGACAAGATCCGCATACCAAAACCTGTGAGGCCATGCCGGAGCTACCAGCAGAACAAACGAGCATTCCTTCAGAATCTTGGAGATTACTCTTGGAAGAAGAACTAGAGGCGGAAAGATATAAGCAGGATGATACTTCCAAGGAAGTGATAATGCATCCACTGCTTCCGCCTGAGGATCCCGGGATCTGGACAGATACCTGGGAAGTTTCTTGTTTAGATGAGACGCCATCAGATCTATTTCTGGAAGCTCCCATATTTGAACAATCTGAAGAAATACCTCTGGGTGAAGAGACCATTCGCCCGGATGCAACGTTTGGCGACTGAGATAATCCGCTTCCCAATTGTCTATACCTGGGATATGAACCGCAGAGATTAGACAGGAGCTGGATTCCGCCCAAACCAGAATTCGAGATACTTCTTTCATAGCCAGAGGACTGTGAGTCCCTCCTTGATGATTGATGTATGCCACAGTTGTGACATTGTCTGTCTGAAAACAAATGAACGATTCTCTCTTCAGAAGAGGCCAAGACTGAAGAGCTCTGAAAATTGCACGGAGTTCCAAAATATTGATCGGTAATCTCACCTCCTGAGATTCCCAAACTCCTTGTGCCGTCAGAGATCCCCACACAGCTCCCCAACCTGTGAGACTTGCATCTGTTGAAATTACAGTCCAGGTCGGAAGCACAAAAGAAGCCCCCTGAATTAAACGATGGTGATCTGTCCACCACGTTAGAGAGTGTCGTACAATCGGTTTTAAAGATATTAATTGAGATATCTTTGTGTAATCCCTGCACCATTGATTCAGCATACAGAGCTGAAGAGGTCGCATGTGAAAACGAGCAAAGGGGATCGCGTCCGATGCAGCAGTCATAAGACCTAGAATTTCCATGCATAAGGCTACCGAAGGGAATGATTGTGACTGAAGGTTTCAACAAGCTGAAATCAATTTTAGACGTCTCTTGTCTGTTAAAGACAGAGTCATGGACACTGAATCTATCTGGAAACCCAGAAAAGTTACCCTTGTCTGAGGAATCAATGAACTTTTTGGTAAATTGATCCTCCAACCATGATCTTGAAGAAACAACACAAGTCGATTTGTATGAGATTCTGCTAAATGTAAAGACTGAGCAAGTACCAAGATATCGTCCAAATAAGGAAATACCACAATACCCTGTTCTCTGATTACAGACAGAAGGGCACCGAGAACTTTTGTAAAAATTCTTGGAGCTGTAGCTAGGCCAAATGGCAGAGCCACAAACTGGTAATGCTTGTCCAGAAAAGAGAATCTCAGGAACTGATAATGATCTGGATGAATCGGAATATGCAGATAAGCATCCTGAAAATCTATTGTGGACATATAATGCCCTTGCTGAACAAAAGGCAAGATAGTCCTTACAGTTACCATTTTGAACGTTGGTATCCTTACATAACAATTCAATATTTTTAGATCCAGAACTGGTCTGAAGGAATTCTCCTTCTTTGGTACAATGAAGAGATTTGAATAAAACCCCATCCCCTGTTCCAGAACTGGAACTGGCATAATTACTCCAGCCAACTCTAGATCTGAAACACAATTCAGAAATGCTTGAGCTTTCACTGGATTTACTGGGACACGGGAAAGAAAAAATCTCTTTGGAGGAGGTCTCATCTTGAAACCAATTCTGTACCCTTCTGAAACAATGTTCTGAATCCAAAGATTGTGAACAGAATTGATCCAAATTTCATTGAAAAAATGTAACCTGCCCCCTACCAGCTGAGCTGGAATGAGGGCCGCACCTTCATGTGGACTTAGAAGCAGGCTTTGCCTTTCTAGAAGGCTTGGATTTATTCCAGACTGGAGATGGTTTCCAAACTGAAACTGCTCCTGAGGATGAAGGATCAGGCTTTTGTTCTTTGTTGAAACGAAAGGAACGAAAATTATTATTAGCCCTGTTTTTACCCTTAGATTTTTTATCCTGTGGTAAAAAAGTTCCTTTCCCACCAGTAACAGTTGAGATAATGCAATATCAGTCAATGGCAGTCGCTTAACACAGTCTAAGGACATAAGTAAAAACTTTTTAGAATATTATACCCAAATCTTTTTATCTAAGGAAATCAATGTGGATAATAAAAAAGCTTTTTGGGATACATGTAGGCTCCCGACATTGGATGAGGAAGCAAGCAAATCACTGTGTGAACCAATTAATAAAGATGAAGTCACTCAGGCAATTAAAAGTAGCAAGTTAAATAAGGCCTCAGGGCCGGACACTTTTCCGGCAGAATTTTACAAAATACTCACACAGCAAATAACGGAACCTTTATGTGATCTATATAATGCATATTACCTGCAAGGACATCCTATCTCGGGTAATTTCAGTGCCTCCCTAATAGTGTTAATTTTAAAGAAGGGCAAGGATGCAGAAAAACTAGATTCATATCGCCCCATATCCCTGCTCAATGTCGATTATAAACTATTATCAAGTATCTTGGCAGCTAGATTACAAAAAATTCTGGATAAACTCATCCACCCAGACCAAACTGGTTTCTTAAAGGGCAGATCCCTATTCTCAAATCTAAGGAAACTATTATTAACAACAGAATATTATAACATTAGGAAGAAATCATATGAGGCTGATAGGGAAGACAAGGTTATCATTGCTCTTGATGCCGAAAAGGCTTTTGATTCCATTGGTTGGGATCACTTATTTACCACAGTGGAACAGTTTGGTATGAGAGGTGCCTTCCTGTCTTTTATACAAGCACTATATCAGAATCCAAAATCTGCCCTAATTGTGAATGGCAAGACTACAGAATGGTTTCAACTGGCGCGAGGCACTCGACAAGGGTGTCCGCTCTCTCCACTACTTTTCAATCTCTGCATTGAACCACTGGCTATAGTATTACGCAATACCATCAGGGGGATTAGACTTGGGGAGACAGACATTCAAATCTCCCTTTACGCAGATGATTTGCTTGTATTCCTCTCCAATACTAAGGAGAATATTCCTATATTACTGAGTTTATTGAAGCGATATGGTTCATTCTCAGGTTATACAATAAATGATAATAAATCAGAGGTTTTGTGGCTAAATAAGACCAGAGACTCTCTGGGGGCTTTGCCCTTTAAGGAGGTTAAAATGATTAAATATCTAGGAATTAATGTCACAAACTGCCCGGAAGAGTGGTATCGAGCTAATATTGATGGCGTCATTAAGAAAATCCTAGAGGATATCTCCAGATGGACATCATTTACATTAACACTAGCCGCCAAAATAAATCTCATAAAAATGATCGCACTCCCCAAACTTCTGTATATAATGCAGAATATCCCACTGTTCCTACGTAAAGGAGATATAAACATGTTAAATTCGGCTTTTAGGAGATTTTTATGGGGAAAAACAAAGCATAAAATGTCGTTAAAAAGACTATCTCAACCCAAAGAAAACGCAGGCTTTGCCCTACCCTCAATATATAATTATAATTTGGCCTGCTTGATGAATATAGTACCAGATTGGTTATTAGATATGGGCCAGCTAACGCCTCTGGATGTAGAAGCCGGCCTTAAACCGTATAGCCTAAAAGCCTTAATACATATGAGGCAAAAAACATAATTTATGTAAGAACTTACCTGATAAATTCATTTCTTTCATATTAACAAGAGTCCATGAGCTAGTGACGTATGGGATATACATTCCTACCAGGAGGGGCAAAGTTTCCCAAACCTTAAAATGCCTATAAATACACCCCTCACCACACCCACAAATCAGTTTAACGAATAGCCAAGAAGTGGGGTGATAAGAAAAAAAGTGCGAAGCATATAAAATAAGGAATTGGAATAATTGTGCTTTATACAAAAAAATCATAACCACCACAAAAAAGGGTGGGCCTCATGGACTCTTGTTAATATGAAAGAAATGAATTTATCAGGTAAGTTCTTACATAAATTATGTTTTCTTTCATGTAATTAACAAGAGTCCATGAGCTAGTGACGTATGGGATAATGACTACCCAAGATGTGGATCTTTCCACACAAGAGTCACTAGAGAGGGAGGGATAAAATAAAGACAGCCAATTCCTGCTGAAAATAATCCACACCCAAAATAAAGTTTAACAAAAAACATAAGCAGAAGATTCAAACTGAAACCGCTGCCTGAAGAACTTTTCTACCAAAAACTGCTTCAGAAGAAGAAAATACATCAAAATGGTAGAATTTAGTAAAAGTATGCAAAGAGGACCAAGTTGCTGCTTTGCAGATCTGGTCAACCGAAGCTTCATTCCTAAACGCCCAGGAAGTAGATACTGACCTAGTAGAATGAGCTGTAATTCTTTGAGGCGGAATTTTACCCGACTCAACATAGGCAAGATGAATTAAAGATTTCAACCAAGATGCCAAAGAAATGGCAGAAGCTTTCTGGCCTTTCCTAGAACCGGAAAAGATAACAAATAGACTAGAAGTCTTACGGAAAGATTTCGTAGCTTCAACATAATATTTCAAAGCTCTAACAACATCCAAAGAATGCAATGATTTCTCCTTAGAATTCTTAGGATTAGGACATAATGAAGGAACCACAATTTCTCTACTAATGTTGTTGGAATTCACAACTTTAGGTAAAAATTCAAAAGAAGTTCGCAACACCGCCTTATCCTGATGAAAAATCAGAAAAGGAGACTCACACGAAAGAGCAGATAATTCAGAAACTCTTCTAGCAGAAGAGATGGCCAAAAGGAACAAAACTTTCCAAGAAAGTAATTTAATGTCCAATGAATGCATAGGTTCAAACGGAGGAGCTTGAAGAGCTCCCAGAACCAAATTCAAACTCCAAGGAGGAGAAATTGACTTAATGACAGGTTTTATACGAACCAAAGCTTGTACAAAACAATGAATATCAGGAAGAATAGCAATCTTTCTGTGAAAAAGAACAGAAAGAGCGGAGATTTGTCCTTTCAAAGAACTTGCGGACAAACCCTTATCTAAACCATCCTGAAGAAACTGTAAAATTCTCGGTATTCTAAAAGAATGCCAAGAAAAATGATGAGAAAGACACCAAGAAATATAAGTCTTCCAGACTCTATAATATATCTCTCGAGATACAGATTTACGAGCCTGTAACATAGTATTAATCACGGAGTCAGAGAAACCTCTATGACCAAGAATCAAGCGTTCAATCTCCATACCTTTAAATTTAAGGATTTCAGATCCGGATGGAAAAAAGGACCTTGTGACAGAAGGTCTGGTCTTAACGGAAGAGTCCATGGCTGGCAAGATGCCATCCGGACAAGATCCGCATACCAAAACCTGTGAGGCCATGCCGGAGCTATTAGCAGAACAAACGAGCATTCCCTCAGAATCTTGGAGATTACTCTTGGAAGAAGAACTAGAGGCGGAAAGATATAGGCAGGATGATACTTCCAAGGAAGTGATAATGCATCCACTGCCTCCGCCTGAGGATCCCGGGATCTGGACAGATACCTGGGAAGTTTCTTGTTTAGATGAGAGGCCATCAGATCTATCTCTGGAAGCCCCCACAATTGAACAATCTGAAGAAATACCTCTGGGTGAAGAGACCATTCGCCCGGATGCAACGTTTGGCGACTGAGATAATCCGCTTCCCAATTGTCTACACCTGGGATATGAACCGCAGAGATTAGACAGGAGCTGGATTCCGCCCAAACCAAAATTCGAGATACTTCTTTCATAGCCAGAGGACTGTGAGTCCCTCCTTGATGATTGATGTATGCCACAGTTGTGACATTGTCTGTCTGAAAACAAATGAACGATTCTCTCTTCAGAAGAGGCCAAAACTGAAGAGCTCTGAAAACTGCACGGAGTTCCAAGATATTGATCGGTAATCTCACCTCCTGAGATTCCCAAACTCCTTGTGCCGTCAGAGATCCCCACACAGCTCCCCAACCTGTGAGACTTGCATCTGTTGAAATTACAGTCCAGGTCGGAAGAACAAAAGAAGCCCCCTGAATTAAACGATGGTGATCTGTCCACCACGTTAGAGAGTGCCGAACAATCGGTTTTAAAGATATTAATTGATATATCTTCGTGTAATCCCTGCACCATTGGTTCAGCATACAGAGCTGAAGAGGTCGCATGTGAAAACGAGCAAAGGGGATCGCGTCCGATGCAGCAGTCATAAGACCTAGAATTTCCATGCATAAGGCTACCGAAGGGAATGATTGAGACTGAAGGTTTCGACAGGCTGTAATCAATTTTAGACGTCTCTTGTCTGTTAAAGACAAAGTCATGGACACTGAATCTATCTGGAAACCCAGAAAGGTTACCCTTGTTTGAGGAATCAAAGAACTTTTTGGTAAATTGATCCTCCAACCATGATCTTGAAGAAACAACACAAGTCGATTCGTATGAGACTCTGCTAAATGTAAAGACGGAGCAAGTACCAAGATATCGTCCAAATAAGGAAATACCACAATACCCTGTTCTCTGATTACAGACAGAAGGGCACCGAGAATCTTTGTGAAAATTCTTGGAGCTGTAGCAAGGCCAAACGGTAGAGCCACAAATTGGTAATGCTTGTCTAGAAAAGAGAATCTCAGGAACTGATAATGATCTGGATGAATTGGAATATGCAGATATGCATCCTGTAAATCTATTGTGGACATATAATTCCCTTGCTGAACAAAAGGCAATATAGTCCTTACAGTTACCATCTTGAACGTTGGTATCCTTACATAACGATTCAATAATTTTAGATCCAGAACTGGTCTGAAGGAATTCTCCTTCTTTGGTACAATGAAGAGATTTGAATAAAACCCCATCCCCTGTTCCGGAACTGGAACTGGCATAATTACTCCAGCCAACTCTAGATCTGAAACACAATTCAGAAATGCTTGAGCTTTCACTGGATTTACTGGGACATGGGAAAGAAAAAATCTCTTTGCAGGAGGTCTCATCTTGAAACCAATTCTGTACCCTTCTGAAACAATGTTCTGAATCCAAAGATTGTGAACAGAATTGATCCAAATTTCTTTGAAAAAACGTAACCTGCCCCCTACCAGCTGAACTGGAATGAGGGCCGTACCTTCATGTGAACTTAGAAGCAGGCTTTGCCTTTCTAGCAGGCTTGGATTTATTCCAGACTGGAGATGGTTTCCAAACTGAAACTGCTCCTGAGGACGAAGGATCAGGCTTTTGTTCTTTGTTGAAACGAAAGGAACGAAAACGATTGTTAGCCCTGTTTTTACCTTTAGACTTTTTATCCTGTGGTAAAAAAGTTCCTTTCCCACCAGTAACAGTTGAAATAATAGAATCCAACTGAGAACCAAATAATTTGTTTCCCTGGAAAGAAATGGAAAGTAGAGTTGATTTAGAAGCCATATCAGCATTCCAAGTCTTAAGCCATAAAGCTCTTCTGGCTAAGATAGCCAGAGACATAAATCTAACATCAACTCTAATAATATCAAAAATGGCATCACAGATGAAATTATTAGCATGCTGGAGAAGAATAATAATATCATGAGAATCACGATTTGTTACTTGTTGCGCTAGAGTTTCCAACCAAAAAGTTGAAGCTGCAGCAACATCAGCCAATGATATAGCAGGTCTAAGAAGATTACCTGAACATAGATAAGCTTTTCTTAGAAAAGATTCAATTTTTCTATCTAAAGGATCTTTAAACGAGGTACCATCTGACGTAGGAATGGTAGTACGTTTAGCAAGGGTAGAAATAGCCCCATCAACTTTAGGGATTTTGTCCCAAAATTCTAACCTGTCAGGCGGAACAGGATATAATTGCTTAAAACGTTTAGAAGGAGTAAATGAATTACCCAATTTATCCCATTCCTTAGCAATTACTGCAGAAATAGCATTAGGAACAGGAAAGACTTCTGGAATAACCGCAGGAGCTTTAAAAACCTTATCCAAACGTATAGAATTAGTATCAAGAGGACTAGAATCCTCTATTTCTAAAGCAATTAGTACTTCTTTAAGTAAAGAGCGAATAAATTCCATCTTAAATAAATATGAAGATTTATCAGCATCAATCTCTGAGACAGAATCCTCTGAACCAGAAGAGTCCAAAGAATCAGAATGATGGTGTTCATTTAAAAATTCATCTGTAGAGAGAGAAGATTTAAAAGACTTTTTACGTTTACTAGAAGGAGAAATAACAGACAAAGCCTTCTTTATGGATTCAGAAACAAAATCTCTTATGTTATCAGGAACATTCTGCACCTTAGATGTTGAGGGAACTGCAACAGGCAATGGTACATCACTAAAGGAAATATTATCTGCTTTAACAAGTTTGTCATGACAATTATTACAAACAACAGCTGGAGGAATAGCTACCAAAAGTTTACAGCAGATACACTTAGCTTTGGTAGATCCAGCAGGCAGTGGTTTTCCTGTAGTATCTTCTGGCTCAGATGCAACGTGAGACATCTTGCAATATGTAAGAGAAAAAACAACATATAAAGCAAAATAGATCAAATTCCTTATAAGACAGTTTCAGGAATGGGAAAAAAATGCCAAACATCAAGTTCTAGCAACCAGAAGCAAATGAAAAATGAGACTGAAATAATGTGGAGACAAAAGCGACGCCCATATTTTTTGGCGCCAAATAAGACGCCCACATTATTTGGCGCCTAAATGCTTTTGGCGCCAAAAATGACGCCACATCCGGAACGCCGACATTTTTGGCGCAAAATAACGTCAAAAATGACGCAACTTCCGGCGACACGTATGACGCCGGAAACGGAAAAGAATTTTTGCGCCAAAAAAGTCCGTGCCAAGAATGACACAATAAAATGAAGCATTTTCAGCCCCCGCGAGCCTAACAGCCCACAGGGAAAAAAGTCAAATGTTTGAGGTAAGAAAAAATATGATAATTTAAAGCATAATCCCAAATATGAAACTGACTGTCTGGAAATAAGGAAAGTTGAACATTCTGAGTCAAGGCAAATAAATGTTTGAATACATATATTTAGAACTTTATAAATAAAGTGCCCAACCATAGCTTAGAGTGTCACAGAAAATAAGACTTACTTACCCCAGGACACTCATCTACATGTTTGTAGAAAGCCAAACCAGTACTGAAACGAGAATCAGTAGAGGAAATGGTAAATATAAGAGTATATCGTCGATCTGAAAAGGGAGGTAAGAGATGAATCTCTACGACCGATAACAGAGAACCTTATGAAATAGACCCCGTAGAAGGAGATCACTGCATTCAATAGGCAATACTCTCCTCACATCCCTCTGACATTCACTGCACGCTGAGAGGAAAACCGGGCTCCAACTTGCTGCGGAGCGCATATCAACGTAGAATCTAGCACAAACTTACTTCACCACCTCCCTTGGAGGCAAAGTTTGTAAAACTGATTTGTGGGTGTGGTGAGGGGTGTATTTATAGGCATTTTAAGGTTTGGGAAACTTTGCCCCTCCTGGTAGGAATGTATATCCCATACGTCACTAGCTCATGGACTCTTGTTAATTACATGAAAGAAAGATTGGCCTCCTTTACTTAAAGTGATGTACACTCTTAGAAATCCTATTATAGCCTGGCAAAAATTATGCACGGCGGTAGGTGTCAATTTCCAGTGTTCTAGATATCTACCAATTCAGAATAACCCACTCTTCCCCGCAGGTTCTGATACCGAAATTTTCAAGAGATGGAAGGTAGGGGGCTTAGTCTATTTTGCACAATGTATTGATGAAGATAGACAAGTTATTCATTCATTCGGCTCCTTAAAAGAAAAATATAATCTCCCTAACCGCGATATGTTCGGTTATTTTCAAATTAGGCACTTTCTCAACAATATAGCACTTGCAGATTTTTATATAAATTGGGAAATTCTAACTAAAGCTTTGTCACGCCGTCAGCTTGGCAGAGCTTCTATATCTCATTGGTATAATCTATTATTGAGTAAAGAAGGTGTCTATGCCATGGAACGGCTTCATGAGAGATGGTCATTAGACATCCCGCAATTGGAGCTTAAGACAATTCAAGAAAGTATTGATAGGGCTTGGTCAGCGACGCCTCTGTTATCTTGGCGTGAATCTCATCTTAGATTAATCAATAGGACATATATCACCCCAGAGAAGTTAGGGAAGTGGAATATTACGCAAAGATATGAATGTACACGCTGTCACTACCTAAACGCCAACCTGATCCACTGCATCTGGGCATGCCCCAAAGTTAAACAGTTTTGGGCAAAAGTCTCATTTTGGCTCTCAAAAACTCTAAAGCTTAAAATTTCTCTGAAGATGGAGGAAATTATCTTTTTAAGGCAATACGATGAAAGGGCGGGAAACATAAAATTTGTTAATTTTACAATCTTAACCGCTAGAAACATTATTTTTTCCTCCTGGAAATCTAATAGAAGCCCGATGCTCACCTCCTTTCTGAACATGTTAGACTCCAAATTAATTTATGAACAATACGAGACGCAGATATCTTCTGAAAAAGAAATTGCCAAATTTTTCAGGAAATGGGGAGAATATATTCTCTCCAATACGCTGGAAGTTCAAAGATGTCTCATTGCTCCCTTCAAACACTCTGAATGGATTCAGAATGCCGTATTGAGAGGGGAAATCAGTAGTGATGTAATCACTTAACTTTTGATGGTCCCGGCCTCCTGGAGAGGGGGGGGGAGGGGGAATCCAATCTAATTTTCCTTCTAAAAATTTTTTTTTTTTTTTTTTTTCTCTCTCTCCTTTCTCTTCTTTTTCCCTTTTCCCAGTCCTTGCTCTTCTTTGCTCTTTCTCTGTATTATTCCTTTTTCTGTACAATATACCTGTTTTGGGTTATTGTTTGTACAAAAAGAAGAAAATGTTTTGAGGCACAGGTCTTTCAATTTCTACTCCAAGAAGTATTATTGGATTAGGTTGTAGAACCCGGTAAAAGCATCTTGTATTCTTTATTATTTATAAGTAGTTGTATATAACACTAATCACGAAATATGTTCGCCTTTCATTGTATTACCTGATCGACTTATGTCTGTAACCTGACCCTCTTTGCAATCTATAAATAAAAATTTAAAAAAAACAGTTGAGATAATGGAATCCAACTGAGAACCAAATAATTTGTTACCCTGGAAAGAAATGGAAAGTAGAGTTGATTTAGAAGCCATATCAGCATTCCAAGTTTTAAGCCATAAAGCTCTTCTAGCTAAAATAGCTAGAGACATAAACCTGACATCAACTCTGATAATATCAAAAATGGCATCACAGATATTGAATCCTTTCTAAGAAAAGCTTATCTGTGTTCAGGTAATCTTCTTAGACCTGCTATATCTTTGGCTGATGTTGCTGCAGCTTCAACTTTTTGGTTGGAGACTTTAGCGCAACAAGTAACAGATCATGATTCTCATAATATTATTATTCTTCTTCAGCATGCTAATAATTTTTTTCCTATCTAAAGGATCTTTAAACGAAGTACCATCTGACGTAGGAATAGTAGTACGTTTAGCAAGGGTAGAAATAGCCCCATCAACTTTAGGGATTTTGTCCCAAAATTCTAATCTGTCAGACGGCACAGGATATAATTGCTTAAAACGTTTAGAAGGAGTAAATCAATTACCCAATTTATCCCATTCTCTGGAAATTACTTCAGAAATAGCATTAGGAACAGGAAAAACTTCTGGAATAACCACAGGAGATTTAAACACCTTATCTAAACGTTTAGAATTAGTATCAAGAGGACCAGAATCCTCTATTTCTAAAGCAATTAGTACTTCTTTAAGTAAAGAACGAATAAATTCCATTTTAAATAAATATGAAGATTTATCAGCATCAACCTCTGAGACAGAATCCTCTGAACCAGAAGAGTCATCAGAATCAGAATGATGATGTTCATTTAAAAATTCATCTGTAGAGAGAGAAGTTTTAAAAGATTTTTTATGTTTACTAGAAGGAGAAATAACAGACATAGCCTTCTTGATGGATTCAGAAACAAAATCTCTTATGTTATCAGGAACATTCTGCACCTTAGATGTTGAGGGAACTGCAACAGGCAATGGTACATTACTAAAGTAAATATTATCTGCTTTAACAAGTATAGTATAATAATAACTATAAGGTCACATGACTAGTATTTCTCACCTCAGGAATAATAATAACTATATGGTCACATGACTAGTATTTCTCACCTCAGGAATAATAATAATAATAATAACTATAAGGTCACATGACTAGTATTTCTCACCTCAGGAATAATAACTATAAGGTCACATGACTAGTATATCTCACCTCAGGAATAATAACTATAAGGTCACATGACTAGTATTTCTCACCTCAGGAATAATAATAATAACTATAAGGTCACATGACTAGTATATCTCACCTCAGGAATAATAACTATAAGGTCACATGACTAGTATTTCTCACCTCAGGAATAATAACTATAAGGTCACATGACTAGTATTTCTCACCTCAGGAATAATTATAATAACTATAAGGTCACATGACTAGTATCTCTCACCTCAGGAATAATAATAATAATAATAATAATAATAATAACTATACGGTCACATGACTAGTATTTCTCACCTCAGGAATAATTATAATAACTATAAGGTCACATGACTAGTATTTCTCACCTCAGGAATAATAATAATAATAATAATAATAATAACTATAAGGTCACATGACTAGTATTTCTCACCTCAGGAATAATTATAATAACTATAAGGTCACATGACTAGTATTTCTCACCTCAGGAATAATAATAATAACTATAAGGTCACATGACTAGTATTTCTCACCTCAGAAATAATTATAATAACTATAAGGTCACATGACTAGTATTTCTCACCTCAGAAATAATAATAATAATATTAATAACAACTATAAGGTCACATGACTAGTATTTCTCACCTCAGGAATAATTATAATAACTATAAGGTCACATGACTAGTATTTCTCACCTCAGGAATAATAATAATAACTATAAGGTCACATGACTAGTATTTCTCACCTCAGGAATAATAATAATAATAACTATACGGTCACATGACTAGTATTTCTCACCTCAGGAATAACTATACGGTCACATGACTAGTATTTCTCACCTCAGGAATAATAATAATAATAACTATACGGTCACATGACTAGTATTTCTCACCTCAGGAATAATTATAATAACTATAAGGTCACATGACTAGTATTTCTCACCTCAGAAATAATAATAATAATATTAATAACAACTATAAGGTCACATGACTAGTATTTCTCACCTCAGGAATAATTATAATAACTATAAGGTCACATGACTAGTATTTCTCACCTCAGGAATAATAATAATAACTATAAGGTCACATGACTAGTATTTCTCACCTCAGGAATAATAATAATAATAACTATACGGTCACATGACTAGTATTTCTCACCTCAGGAATAACTATACGGTCACATGACTAGTATTTCTCACCTCAGGAATAATAATAATAATAACTATAAGGTCACATGACTAGTATTTCTCACCTCTGGAATAATAATAATAACTATAAGGTCACATGACTAGTATTTCTCACCTCAGGAATAATAATAATAATAATAATAATAATAATAATAATAATAATAACTATAAGGTCACATGACTAGTATTTCTCACCTCAGGAATAATAATAATAATAATAACTATAAGGTCACATGACTAGTATTTCTCACCTCAGGAATAATAATAACTATAAGGTCACATGACTAGTATTTCTCACCTCAGGAATAATAATAATAATAATAATAACTATAAGGTAACATGACTAGTATTTCTCACCTCAGGAATAATAATAACTATAAGGTCACATGACTAGTATTTCTCACCTCAGGAATAATAATAACTATAAGGTCACATGACTAGTATATCTCACCTCAGGAATAATAATAACTATAAGGTCACATGACTAGTATTTCTCACCTCAGGAATAATAATAATAATAACTATATGGTCACAGGACTAGTATTTCTCACCTCAGGAATAATAATAATAACTATACGTCACATGACTAGTATTTCTCACCTCAGGAATAATAATAACTATACGGTTACATGACTAGTATTTCTCACCTCAGGAATAATAATAACTATAAGGTCACATGACTAGTATTTCTCACCTCAGGAATAATAATAATAATAATAACTATATGGTCACAGGACTAGTATTTCTCACCTCAGGAATAATAATAATAACTATACGTCACATGACTAGTATTTCTCACCTCAGGAATAATAATAATAACTATACGTCACATGACTAGTATTTCTCACCTCAGGAATAATAATAACTATGAGGTCACATGACTAGTATTTCTCACCTCAGGAATAATAATAATAATACGGTTACATGGCTAGTATTTCTCACCTCAGGAATAATAATAACTATAAGGTCACATGACTAGTATTTCTCACCTCAGGAATAATAATAACTATAAGGTCACATGACTAGTATTTCTCACCTCAGGAATAATAATAACTATAAGGTCACATGACTAGTATTTCTCACCTCAGGAATAATAATAACTATAAGGTCACATGACTAGTATTTCTCACCAGAGACATAAATCTAACATCAACTCTAATAATATCAAAAATGGCATCACAGATGAAATTATTAGCATGCTGGAGAAGAATAATAATATCATGAGAATCACGATTTGTTACTTGTTGCGCTAGAGTTTCCAACCAAAAAGTTGAAGCTGCAGCAACATCAGCCAATGATATAGCAGGTCTAAGAAGATTACCTGAACATAGATAAGCTTTTCTTAGAAAAGATTCAATTTTTCTATCTAAAGGATCTTTAAACGAGGTACCATCTGACGTAGGAATGGTAGTACGTTTAGCAAGGGTAGAAATAGCCCCATCAACTTTAGGGATTTTGTCCCAAAATTCTAACCTGTCAGGCGGAACAGGATATAATTGCTTAAAACGTTTAGAAGGAGTAAATGAATTACCCAATTTATCCCATTCCTTAGCAATTACTGCAGAAATAGCATTAGGAACAGGAAAGACTTCTGGAATAACCGCAGGAGCTTTAAAAACCTTATCCAAACGTATAGAATTAGTATCAAGAGGACTAGAATCCTCTATTTCTAAAGCAATTAGTACTTCTTTAAGTAAAGAGCGAATAAATTCCATCTTAAATAAATATGAAGATTTATCAGCATCAATCTCTGAGACAGAATCCTCTGAACCAGAAGAGTCCAAAGAATCAGAATGATGGTGTTCATTTAAAAATTCATCTGTAGAGAGAGAAGATTTAAAAGACTTTTTACGTTTACTAGAAGGAGAAATAACAGACAAAGCCTTCTTTATGGATTCAGAAACAAAATCTCTTATGTTATCAGGAACATTCTGCACCTTAGATGTTGAGGGAACTGCAACAGGCAATGGTACATCACTAAAGGAAATATTATCTGCTTTAACAAGTTTGTCATGACAATTATTACAAACAACAGCTGGAGGAATAGCTACCAAAAGTTTACAGCAGATACACTTAGCTTTGGTAGATCCAGCAGGCAGTGGTTTTCCTGTAGTATCTTCTGGCTCAGATGCAACGTGAGACATCTTGCAATATGTAAGAGAAAAAACAACATATAAAGCAAAATAGATCAAATTCCTTATAAGACAGTTTCAGGAATGGGAAAAAAATGCCAAACATCAAGTTCTAGCAACCAGAAGCAAATGAAAAATGAGACTGAAATAATGTGGAGACAAAAGCGACGCCCATATTTTTTGGCGCCAAATAAGACGCCCACATTATTTGGCGCCTAAATGCTTTTGGCGCCAAAAATGACGCCACATCCGGAACGCCGACATTTTTGGCGCAAAATAACGTCAAAAATGACGCAACTTCCGGCGACACGTATGACGCCGGAAACGGAAAAGAATTTTTGCGCCAAAAAAGTCCGTGCCAAGAATGACACAATAAAATGAAGCATTTTCAGCCCCCGCGAGCCTAACAGCCCACAGGGAAAAAAGTCAAATGTTTGAGGTAAGAAAAAATATGATAATTTAAAGCATAATCCCAAATATGAAACTGACTGTCTGGAAATAAGGAAAGTTGAACATTCTGAGTCAAGGCAAATAAATGTTTGAATACATATATTTAGAACTTTATAAATAAAGTGCCCAACCATAGCTTAGAGTGTCACAGAAAATAAGACTTACTTACCCCAGGACACTCATCTACATGTTTGTAGAAAGCCAAACCAGTACTGAAACGAGAATCAGTAGAGGAAATGGTAAATATAAGAGTATATCGTCGATCTGAAAAGGGAGGTAAGAGATGAATCTCTACGACCGATAACAGAGAACCTTATGAAATAGACCCCGTAGAAGGAGATCACTGCATTCAATAGGCAATACTCTCCTCACATCCCTCTGACATTCACTGCACGCTGAGAGGAAAACCGGGCTCCAACTTGCTGCGGAGCGCATATCAACGTAGAATCTAGCACAAACTTACTTCACCACCTCCCTTGGAGGCAAAGTTTGTAAAACTGATTTGTGGGTGTGGTGAGGGGTGTATTTATAGGCATTTTAAGGTTTGGGAAACTTTGCCCCTCCTGGTAGGAATGTATATCCCATACGTCACTAGCTCATGGACTCTTGTTAATTACATGAAAGAAAGATTGGCCTCCTTTACTTAAAGTGATGTACACTCTTAGAAATCCTATTATAGCCTGGCAAAAATTATGCACGGCGGTAGGTGTCAATTTCCAGTGTTCTAGATATCTACCAATTCAGAATAACCCACTCTTCCCCGCAGGTTCTGATACCGAAATTTTCAAGAGATGGAAGGTAGGGGGCTTAGTCTATTTTGCACAATGTATTGATGAAGATAGACAAGTTATTCATTCATTCGGCTCCTTAAAAGAAAAATATAATCTCCCTAACCGCGATATGTTCGGTTATTTTCAAATTAGGCACTTTCTCAACAATATAGCACTTGCAGATTTTTATATAAATTGGGAAATTCTAACTAAAGCTTTGTCACGCCGTCAGCTTGGCAGAGCTTCTATATCTCATTGGTATAATCTATTATTGAGTAAAGAAGGTGTCTATGCCATGGAACGGCTTCATGAGAGATGGTCATTAGACATCCCGCAATTGGAGCTTAAGACAATTCAAGAAAGTATTGATAGGGCTTGGTCAGCGACGCCTCTGTTATCTTGGCGTGAATCTCATCTTAGATTAATCAATAGGACATATATCACCCCAGAGAAGTTAGGGAAGTGGAATATTACGCAAAGATATGAATGTACACGCTGTCACTACCTAAACGCCAACCTGATCCACTGCATCTGGGCATGCCCCAAAGTTAAACAGTTTTGGGCAAAAGTCTCATTTTGGCTCTCAAAAACTCTAAAGCTTAAAATTTCTCTTTAGATGGAGGAAATTATCTTTTTAAGGCAATACGATGAAAGGGCGGGAAACATAAAATTTGTTAATTTTACAATCTTAACCGCTAGAAACATTATTTTTTCCTCCTGGAAATCTAATAGAAGCCCGATGCTCACCTCCTTTCTGAACATGTTAGACTCCAAATTAATTTATGAACAATACGAGACGCAGATATCTTCTGAAAAAGAAATTGCCAAATTTTTCAGGAAATGGGGAGAATATATTCTCTCCAATACGCTGGAAGTTCAAAGATGTCTCATTGCTCCCTTCAAACACTCTGAATGGATTCAGAATGCCGTATTGAGAGGGGAAATCAGTAGTGATGTAATCACTTAACTTTTGATGGTCCCGGCCTCCTGGAGAGGGGGGGGGAGGGGGAATCCAATCTAATTTTCCTTCTAAAAATTTTTTTTTTTTTTTTTTTCTCTCTCTCCTTTCTCTTCTTTTTCCCTTTTCCCAGTCCTTGCTCTTCTTTGCTCTTTCTCTGTATTATTCCTTTTTCTGTACAATATACCTGTTTTGGGTTATTGTTTGTACAAAAAGAAGAAAATGTTTTGAGGCACAGGTCTTTCAATTTCTACTCCAAGAAGTATTATTGGATTAGGTTGTAGAACCCGGTAAAAGCATCTTGTATTCTTTATTATTTATAAGTAGTTGTATATAACACTAATCACGAAATATGTTCGCCTTTCATTGTATTACCTGATCGACTTATGTCTGTAACCTGACCCTCTTTGCAATCTATAAATAAAAATTTAAAAAAAACAGTTGAGATAATGGAATCCAACTGAGAACCAAATAATTTGTTACCCTGGAAAGAAATGGAAAGTAGAGTTGATTTAGAAGCCATATCAGCATTCCAAGTTTTAAGCCATAAAGCTCTTCTAGCTAAAATAGCTAGAGACATAAACCTGACATCAACTCTGATAATATCAAAAATGGCATCACAGATATTGAATCCTTTCTAAGAAAAGCTTATCTGTGTTCAGGTAATCTTCTTAGACCTGCTATATCTTTGGCTGATGTTGCTGCAGCTTCAACTTTTTGGTTGGAGACTTTAGCGCAACAAGTAACAGATCATGATTCTCATAATATTATTATTCTTCTTCAGCATGCTAATAATTTTTTTCCTATCTAAAGGATCTTTAAACGAAGTACCATCTGACGTAGGAATAGTAGTACGTTTAGCAAGGGTAGAAATAGCCCCATCAACTTTAGGGATTTTGTCCCAAAATTCTAATCTGTCAGACGGCACAGGATATAATTGCTTAAAACGTTTAGAAGGAGTAAATCAATTACCCAATTTATCCCATTCTCTGGAAATTACTTCAGAAATAGCATTAGGAACAGGAAAAACTTCTGGAATAACCACAGGAGATTTAAACACCTTATCTAAACGTTTAGAATTAGTATCAAGAGGACCAGAATCCTCTATTTCTAAAGCAATTAGTACTTCTTTAAGTAAAGAACGAATAAATTCCATTTTAAATAAATATGAAGATTTATCAGCATCAACCTCTGAGACAGAATCCTCTGAACCAGAAGAGTCATCAGAATCAGAATGATGATGTTCATTTAAAAATTCATCTGTAGAGAGAGAAGTTTTAAAAGATTTTTTATGTTTACTAGAAGGAGAAATAACAGACATAGCCTTCTTGATGGATTCAGAAACAAAATCTCTTATGTTATCAGGAACATTCTGCACCTTAGATGTTGAGGGAACTGCAACAGGCAATGGTACATTACTAAAGTAAATATTATCTGCTTTAACAAGTATAGTATAATAATAACTATAAGGTCACATGACTAGTATTTCTCACCTCAGGAATAATAATAACTATATGGTCACATGACTAGTATTTCTCACCTCAGGAATAATAATAATAATAATAACTATAAGGTCACATGACTAGTATTTCTCACCTCAGGAATAATAACTATAAGGTCACATGACTAGTATATCTCACCTCAGGAATAATAACTATAAGGTCACATGACTAGTATTTCTCACCTCAGGAATAATAATAATAACTATAAGGTCACATGACTAGTATATCTCACCTCAGGAATAATAACTATAAGGTCACATGACTAGTATTTCTCACCTCAGGAATAATAACTATAAGGTCACATGACTAGTATTTCTCACCTCAGGAATAATTATAATAACTATAAGGTCACATGACTAGTATCTCTCACCTCAGGAATAATAATAATAATAATAATAATAATAATAACTATACGGTCACATGACTAGTATTTCTCACCTCAGGAATAATTATAATAACTATAAGGTCACATGACTAGTATTTCTCACCTCAGGAATAATAATAATAATAATAATAATAATAATAATAACTATAAGGTCACATGACTAGTATTTCTCACCTCAGGAATAATTATAATAACTATAAGGTCACATGACTAGTATTTCTCACCTCAGGAATAATAATAATAACTATAAGGTCACATGACTAGTATTTCTCACCTCAGAAATAATTATAATAACTATAAGGTCACATGACTAGTATTTCTCACCTCAGAAATAATAATAATAATATTAATAACAACTATAAGGTCACATGACTAGTATTTCTCACCTCAGGAATAATAATAATAACTATAAGGTCACATGACTAGTATTTCTCACCTCAGGAATAATAATAATAACTATAAGGTCACATGACTAGTATTTCTCACCTCAGGAATAATAATAATAATAACTATACGGTCACATGACTAGTATTTCTCACCTCAGGAATAACTATACGGTCACATGACTAGTATTTCTCACCTCAGGAATAATAATAATAATAACTATACGGTCACATGACTAGTATTTCTCACCTCAGGAATAATAATAATAACTATAAGGTCACATGACTAGTATTTCTCACCTCAGAAATAATAATAATAATATTAATAACAACTATAAGGTCACATGACTAGTATTTCTCACCTCAGGAATAATTATAATAACTATAAGGTCACATGACTAGTATTTCTCACCTCAGGAATAATAATAATAACTATAAGGTCACATGACTAGTATTTCTCACCTCAGGAATAATAATAATAATAACTATACGGTCACATGACTAGTATTTCTCACCTCAGGAATAACTATACGGTCACATGACTAGTATTTCTCACCTCAGGAATAATAATAATAATAACTATAAGGTCACATGACTAGTATTTCTCGCCTCAGGAATAATAATAATAACTATACGGTCACATGACTAGTATTTCTCGCCTCAGGAATAATAATAATAACTATACGGTCACATGACTAGTATTTCTCACCTCAGGAATAATAATAATAACTATAAGGTCACATGACTAGTATTTCTCACCTCAGGAATAATAATAACTATAAGGTCATATGACTAGTATTTCTCACCTCAGGAATAATAATAATAATAATAATAATAATAATAATAATAATAACTAAGGTCACATGACTAGTATTTCTCACCTCAGGAATAATAATAATAACTATAAGGTCACATGACTAGTATTTCTCACCTCTGGAATAATAATAATAACTATAAGGTCACATGACTAGTATTTCTCACCTCAGGAATAATAATAATAATAATAATAATAATAATAATAATAATAATAACTATAAGGTCACATGACTAGTATTTCTCACCTCAGGAATAATAATAATAATAATAACTATAAGGTCACATGACTAGTATTTCTCACCTCAGGAATAATAATAACTATAAGGTCACATGACTAGTATTTCTCACCTCAGGAATAATAATAATAATAATAATAACTATAAGGTAACATGACTAGTATTTCTCACCTCAGGAATAATAATAACTATAAGGTCACATGACTAGTATTTCTCACCTCAGGAATAATAATAACTATAAGGTCACATGACTAGTATATCTCACCTCAGGAATAATAATAACTATAAGGTCACATGACTAGTATTTCTCACCTCAGGAATAATAATAATAATAACTATATGGTCACAGGACTAGTATTTCTCACCTCAGGAATAATAATAATAACTATACGTCACATGACTAGTATTTCTCACCTCAGGAATAATAATAACTATACGGTTACATGACTAGTATTTCTCACCTCAGGAATAATTATAATAACTATAAGGTCACATGACTAGTATTTCTCACCTCAGGAATAATAATAATAATAATAACTATATGGTCACAGGACTAGTATTTCTCACCTCAGGAATAATAATAATAACTATACGTCACATGACTAGTATTTCTCACCTCAGGAATAATAATAATAACTATACGTCACATGACTAGTATTTCTCACCTCAGGAATAATAATAACTATGAGGTCACATGACTAGTATTTCTCACCTCAGGAATAATAATAATAATACGGTTACATGGCTAGTATTTCTCACCTCAGGAATAATAATAACTATAAGGTCACATGACTAGTATTTCTCACCTCAGGAATAATAATAACTATAAGGTCACATGACTAGTATTTCTCACCTCAGGAATAATAATAACTATAAGGTCACATGACTAGTATTTCTCACCTCAGGAATAATAATAACTATAAGGTCACATGACTAGTATTTCTCACCAGAGACATAAATCTAACATCAACTCTAATAATATCAAAAATGGCATCACAGATGAAATTATTAGCATGCTGGAGAAGAATAATAATATCATGAGAATCACGATTTGTTACTTGTTGCGCTAGAGTTTCCAACCAAAAAGTTGAAGCTGCAGCAACATCAGCCAATGATATAGCAGGTCTAAGAAGATTACCTGAACATAGATAAGCTTTTCTTAGAAAAGATTCAATTTTTCTATCTAAAGGATCTTTAAACGAGGTACCATCTGACGTAGGAATGGTAGTACGTTTAGCAAGGGTAGAAATAGCCCCATCAACTTTAGGGATTTTGTCCCAAAATTCTAACCTGTCAGGCGGAACAGGATATAATTGCTTAAAACGTTTAGAAGGAGTAAATGAATTACCCAATTTATCCCATTCCTTAGCAATTACTGCAGAAATAGCATTAGGAACAGGAAAGACTTCTGGAATAACCGCAGGAGCTTTAAAAACCTTATCCAAACGTATAGAATTAGTATCAAGAGGACTAGAATCCTCTATTTCTAAAGCAATTAGTACTTCTTTAAGTAAAGAGCGAATAAATTCCATCTTAAATAAATATGAAGATTTATCAGCATCAATCTCTGAGACAGAATCCTCTGAACCAGAAGAGTCCAAAGAATCAGAATGATGGTGTTCATTTAAAAATTCATCTGTAGAGAGAGAAGATTTAAAAGACTTTTTACGTTTACTAGAAGGAGAAATAACAGACAAAGCCTTCTTTATGGATTCAGAAACAAAATCTCTTATGTTATCAGGAACATTCTGCACCTTAGATGTTGAGGGAACTGCAACAGGCAATGGTACATCACTAAAGGAAATATTATCTGCTTTAACAAGTTTGTCATGACAATTATTACAAACAACAGCTGGAGGAATAGCTACCAAAAGTTTACAGCAGATACACTTAGCTTTGGTAGATCCAGCAGGCAGTGGTTTTCCTGTAGTATCTTCTGGCTCAGATGCAACGTGAGACATCTTGCAATATGTAAGAGAAAAAACAACATATAAAGCAAAATAGATCAAATTCCTTATAAGACAGTTTCAGGAATGGGAAAAAAATGCCAAACATCAAGCTTCTAGCAACCAGAAGCAAATGAAAAATGAGACTGAAATAATGTGGAGACAAAAGCGACGCCCATATTTTTTGGCGCCAAATAAGACACCCACATTATTTGGCGCCTAAATGCTTTTGGCGCCAAAAATGACGCCACATCCGGAACGCCGACATTTTTGGCGCAAAATAACGTCAAAAATGACGCAACTTCCGGCGACACGTATGACGCCGGAAACGGAAAAGAATTTTTGCGCCAAAAAAGTCCGCGCCAAGAATGACACAATAAAATGAAGCATTTTCAGCCCCCGCGAGCCTAACAGCCCACAGGGAAAAAAGTCAAATTTTTGAGGTAAGAAAAAATATGATAATTTAAAGCATAATCCCAAATATGAAACTGACTGTCTGGAAATAAGGAAAGTTGAACATTCTGAGTCAAGGCAAATAAATGTTTGAATACATATATTTAGAACTTTATAAATAAAGTGCCCAACCATAGCTTAGAGTGTCACAGAAAATAAGACTTACTTACCCCAGGACACTCATCTACATGTTTGTAGAAAGCCAAACCAGTACTGAAACGAGAATCAGTAGAGGAAATGGTAAATATAAGAGTATATCGTCGATCTGAAAAGGGAGGTAAGAGATGAATCTCTACGACCGATAACAGAGAACCTTATGAAATAGACCCCGTAGAAGGAGATCACTGCATTCAATAGGCAATACTCTCCTCACATCCCTCTGACATTCACTGCACGCTGAGAGGAAAACCGGGCTCCAACTTGCTGCGGAGCGCATATCAACGTAGAATCTAGCACAAACTTACTTCACCACCTCCCTTGGAGGCAAAGTTTGTAAAACTGATTTGTGGGTGTGGTGAGGGGTGTATTTATAGGCATTTTAAGGTTTGGGAAACTTTGCCCCTCCTGGTAGGAATGTATATCCCATACGTCACTAGCTCATGGACTCTTGTTAATTACATGAAAGAAAGATTGGCCTCCTTTACTTAAAGTGATGTACACTCTTAGAAATCCTATTATAGCCTGGCAAAAATTATGCACGGCGGTAGGTGTCAATTTCCAGTGTTCTAGATATCTACCAATTCAGAATAACCCACTCTTCCCTGCAGGTTCTGATACCGAAATTTTCAAGAGATGGAAGGTAGGGGGCTTAGTCTATTTTGCACAATGTATTGATGAAGATAGACAAGTTATTCATTCATTCGGCTTCTTAAAAGAAAAATATAATCTCCCTAACCGATTAATCAATAGGACATATATCACCCCAGAGAAGTTAGGGAAGTGGAATATTACGCAAAGATATGAATGTACACGCTGTCACTACCTAAACGCCAACCTGATCCACTGCATCTGGGCATGCCCCAAAGTTAAACAGTTTTGGGCAAAAGTCTCATTTTGGCTCTCAAAAACTCTAAAGCTTAAAATTTCTCTGAAGATGGAGGAAATTATCTTTTTAAGGCAATACGATGAAAGGGCGGGAAACATAAAATTTGTTAATTTTACAATCTTAACCGCTAGAAACATTATTTTTTCCTCCTGGAAATCTAATAGAAGCCCGATGCTCACCTCCTTTCTGAACATGTTAGACTCCAAATTAATTTATGAACAATACGAGACGCAGATATCTTCTGAAAAAGAAATTGCCAAATTTTTCAGGAAATGGGGAGAATATATTCTCTCCAATACGCTGGAAGTTCAAAGAAGTCTCATTGCTCCCTTCAAACACTCTGAATGGATTCAGAATGCCGTATTGAGAGGGGAAATCAGTAGTGATGTAATCACTTAACTTTTGATGGTCCCGGCCTCCTGGAGAGGGGGGGGGGGAGGGGGAATCCAATCTAATTTTCCTTCTAAAAATTTTTTTTTTTTTTTTTTTTTTTTTTCTCTCTCTCCTTTCTCTTCTTTTTCCCTTTTCCCAGTCCTTGCTCTTCTTTGCTCTTTCTCTGTATTATTCCTTTTTCTGTACAATATACCTGTTTTGGGTTATTGTTTGTACAAAAAGAAGAAAATGTTTTGAGGCACAGGTCTTTCAATTTCTACTCCAAGAAGTATTATTGGATTAGGTTGTAGAACCCGGTAAAAGCATCTTGTATTCTTTATTATTTATAAGTAGTTGTATATAACACTAATCACGAAATATGTTCGCCTTTCATTGTATTACCTGATCGACTTATGTCTGTAACCTGACCCTCTTTGCAATCTATAAATAAAAATTAAAAAAAAACAGTTGAGATAATGGAATCCAACTGAGAACCAAATAATTTGTTACCCTGGAAAGAAATGGAAAGTAGAGTTGATTTAGAAGCCATATCAGCATTCCAAGTTTTAAGCCATAAAGCTCTTCTAGCTAAAATAGCTAGAGACATAAACCTGACATCAACTCTGATAATATCAAAAATGGCATCACAGATATTGAATCCTTTCTAAGAAAAGCTTATCTGTGTTCAGGTAATCTTCTTAGACCTGCTATATCTTTGGCTGATGTTGCTGCAGCTTCAACTTTTTGGTTGGAGACTTTAGCGCAACAAGTAACAGATCATGATTCTCATAATATTATTATTCTTCTTCAGCATGCTAATAATTTTTTTCCTATCTAAAGGATCTTTAAACGAAGTACCATCTGACGTAGGAATAGTAGTACGTTTAGCAAGGGTAGAAATAGCCCCATCAACTTTAGGGATTTTGTCCCAAAATTCTAATCTGTCAGACGGCACAGGATATAATTGCTTAAAACGTTTAGAAGGAGTAAATCAATTACCCAATTTATCCCATTCTCTGGAAATTACTTCAGAAATAGCATTAGGAACAGGAAAAACTTCTGGAATAACCACAGGAGATTTAAACACCTTATCTAAACGTTTAGAATTAGTATCAAGAGGACCAGAATCCTCTATTTCTAAAGCAATTAGTACTTCTTTAAGTAAAGAACGAATAAATTCCATTTTAAATAAATATGAAGATTTATCAGCATCAACCTCTGAGACAGAATCCTCTGAACCAGAAGAGTCATCAGAATCAGAATGATGATGTTCATTTAAAAATTCATCTGTAGAGAGAGAAGTTTTAAAAGATTTTTTATGTTTACTAGAAGGAGAAATAACAGACATAGCCTTCTTGATGGATTCAGAAACAAAATCTCTTATGTTATCAGGAACATTCTGCACCTTAGATGTTGAGGGAACTGCAACAGGCAATGGTACATTACTAAAGTAAATATTATCTGCTTTAACAAGTATAGTATAATAATAACTATAAGGTCACATGACTAGTATTTCTCACCTCAGGAATAATAATAACTATATGGTCACATGACTAGTATTTCTCACCTCAGGAATAATAATAATAATAATAACTATAAGGTCACATGACTAGTATTTCTCACCTCAGGAATAATAACTATAAGGTCACATGACTAGTATATCTCACCTCAGGAATAATAACTATAAGGTCACATGACTAGTATTTCTCACCTCAGGAATAATAATAATAACTATAAGGTCACATGACTAGTATATCTCACCTCAGGAATAATAACTATAAGGTCACATGACTAGTATTTCTCACCTCAGGAATAATAATAACTATAAGGTCACATGACTAGTATTTCTCACCTCAGGAATAATTATAATAACTATAAGGTCACATGACTAGTATCTCTCACCTCAGGAATAATAATAATAATAATAATAATAATAATAATAATAACTATACGGTCACATGACTAGTATTTCTCACCTCAGGAATAATTATAATAACTATAAGGTCACATGACTAGTATTTCTCACCTCAGGAATAATAATAATAATAATAATAATAATAATAACTATAAGGTCACATGACTAGTATTTCTCACCTCAGGAATAATTATAATAACTATAAGGTCACATGACTAGTATTTCTCACCTCAGGAATAATAATAATAACTATAAGGTCACATGACTAGTATTTCTCACCTCAGAAATAATAATAATAATATTAACAACAACTATAAGGTCACATGACTAGTATTTCTCACCTCAGGAATAATTATAATAACTATAAGGTCACATGACTAGTATTTCTCACCTCAGAAATAATAATAATAATATTAACAACAACTATAAGGTCACATGACTAGTATTTCTCACCTCAGGAATAATTATAATAACTATAAGGTCACATGACTAGTATTTCTCACCTCAGGAATAATAATAATAACTATAAGGTCACATGACTAGTATTTCTCACCTCAGGAATAATAATAATAATAACTATACGGTCACATGACTAGTATTTCTCACCTCAGGAATAACTATACGGTCACATGACTAGTATTTCTCACCTCAGGAATAATAATAATAATAACTATACGGTCACATGACTAGTATTTCTCACCTCAGGAATAATTATAATAACTATAAGGTCACATGACTAGTATTTCTCACCTCAGAAATAATAATAATAATATTAATAACAACTATAAGGTCACATGACTAGTATTTCTCACCTCAGGAATAATTATAATAACTATAAGGTCACATGACTAGTATTTCTCACCTCAGGAATAATAATAATAACTATAAGGTCACATGACTAGTATTTCTCACCTCAGGAATAATAATAATAATAACTATACGGTCACATGACTAGTATTTCTCACCTCAGGAATAACTATACGGTCACATGACTAGTATTTCTCACCTCAGGAATAATAATAATAATAACTATAAGGTCACATGACTAGTATTTCTCGCCTCAGGAATAATAATAATAACTATACGGTCACATGACTAGTATTTCTCGCCTCAGGAATAATAATAATAACTATACGGTCACATGACTAGTATTTCTCACCTCAGGAATAATAATAATAATAATAATAATAATAATAATAATAATAATAACTATAAGGTCACATGACTAGTATTTCTCACCTCAGGAATAATAATAATAACTATAAGGTCACATGACTAGTATTTCTCACCTCAGGAATAATAATAACTATAAGGTCATATGACTAGTATTTCTCACCTCAGGAATAATAATAATAATAATAATAATAATAATAATAATAATAACTAAGGTCACATGACTAGTATTTCTCACCTCAGGAATAATAATAATAACTATAAGGTCACATGACTAGTATTTCTCACCTCAGGAATAATAATAATAATAATAATAATAATAATAATAATAATAATAATAATAATAATAACTATAAGGTCACATGACTAGTATTTCTCACCTCAGGAATAATAATAATAATAATAACTATAAGGTCACATGACTAGTATTTCTCACCTCAGGAATAATAATAACTATAAGGTCACATGACTAGTATTTCTCACCTCAGGAATAATAATAACTATAAGGTCACATGACTAGTATATCTCACCTCAGGAATAATAATAACTATAAGGTCACATGACTAGTATTTCTCACCTCAGGAATAATAATAATAATAATAACTATATGGTCACAGGACTAGTATTTCTCACCTCAGGAATAATAATAATAACTATACGTCACATGACTAGTATTTCTCACCTCAGGAATAATAATAACTATACGGTTACATGACTAGTATTTCTCACCTCAGGAATAATAATAATAATAATAATAATAACTATACGGTCACATGAGTAGTATTTCTCACCTCAGGAATAATAATAATAACTATACGGTCACATGACTAGTATTTCTCACCTCAGGAATAATAATAACTATGAGGTCACATGACTAGTATTTCTCACCTCAGGAATAATAATAATAATACGGTTACATGGCTAGTATTTCTCACCTCAGGAATAATAATAACTATAAGGTCACATGACTAGTATTTCTCACCTCAGGAATAATAATAACTATAAGGTCACATGACTAGTATTTCTCACCTCAGGAATAATAATAACTATAAGGTCACATGACTAGTATTTCTCACCTCAGGAATAATAATAACTATAAGGTCACATGACTAGTATTTCTCACCTCAGGAATAATAATAACTATAAGGTCACATGACTAGTATTTCTCACCTCAGGAATAATAATAATAATAACTATAAGGTCACATGACTAGTATTTCTCACCTCAGGAATAATAATAATAATAATAATAATAATAATAACTATAAGGTCACATGACTAGTATTTCTCACCTCAGGAATAATAATAATAATAACTATAAGGTCACATGACTAGTATTTCTCACCTCAGGAATAATAATAATAATAATAATAACTATAAGGTCACATGACTAGTATTTCTCACCTCAGGAATAATAATAATAATAATAATAACTATAAGGTCACATGACTAGTATTTCTCACCTCAGGAATAATAATAACTATAAGGTCACATGACTAGTATTTCTCACCTCAGGAATAATAATAACTATAAGGTCACATGACTAGTATTTCTCACCTCAGGAATAATAATAACTATAAGGTCACATGACTAGTATTTCTCACCTCAGGAATAATAATAACTATAAGGTCACATGACTAGTATATCTCACCTCAGGAATAATAATAATAATAATAATAATAACTATACGGTCACATGACTAGTATTTCTCACCTCAGGAATAATAATAATAATAATAATAATAATAATAATAACTATAAGGTCACATGACTAGTATTTCTCACCTCAGGAATAATAATAATAATAATAACTATAAGGTCACATGACTAGTATTTCTCACCTCAGGAATAATAATAATAATAATAATAATAACTATATGGTCACAGGACTAGTATTTCTCACCTCAGGAATAATAATAATAATAATAATAACTATACGTCACATGACTAGTATTTCTCACCTCAGGAATAATAATAACTATACGGTTACATGACTAGTATTTCTCACCTCAGGAATAATAATAATAATAATAACTATAAGGTCACATGACTAGTATTTCTCACTTTAGAAATATTAATAACTTTAAGGTCACATGACTAGTATTTCTCACCTCAGGAATAATAATAATAATAATAACTATACGGTCACATGACTAGTATTTCTCACCTCAGGAATAATAATAATAACTATAAGGTCACATGACTAGTATTTCTCACCTCAGGAATAATAATAATAATAATAACTATACGGTCACAGGACTAGTATTTCTAACCTCAGGAATAATAATAATAACTATACGGTCACATGACTAGTATTTCTCACCTCAGGAATAATAATAATAACTATACAGTCACATGACTAGTATTTCTCACCTCAGGAATAATAATAATAATAACTATACAGTCACATGACTAGTATTTCTCACCTCAGGAATAATAATAATAACTATAAGGTCACATGACTAGTATTTCTCACCTCAGGAATAATAATAACTATAAGGTCACATGACTAGTATTTCTCACCTCAGGAATAATAATAATAACTATGAGGTCACATGACTAGTATTTCTCACCTCAGGAATAATAATAATAACTATACGGTCACATGACTAGTATTTCTCACCTCAGGAATAATAATAATAACTATACGGTCACATGACTACTATTTCTCACCTCAGGAATAATAATAATAACTATACGGTCACATGACTAGTATTTCTCACCTCAGGAATAATAATAACTATACGGTCACATGACTAGTATTTCTCACATCAGGAACAATAATAATAATAATAACTATACGGTTACATGGCTAGTATCTCTCACCTCAGGAATAATAATAACTATAAGGTCACATGACTAGTATTTCTCACCTCAGGAATAATAATAATAACTATAAGGTCACATGACTAGTATTTCTCACCTCAGGAATAATAATAATAACTATAAGGTCACATGACTAGTATTTCTCACCTCAGGAATAATAATAACTATACGGTCACATGACTAGTATTTCTCACCTCAGGAATAATAATAATAACTATAAGGTCACATGACTAGTATTTCTCACCTCAGGAATAATAATAATAATAACTATAAGGTCACATGACTAGTATTTCTCACCTCAGGAATAATAATAATAACTATAAGGTCACATGACTAGTATTTCTCACCTCAGGAATAATAATAATAATAATAATAACTATACGGTCACATGACCAGTATTTCTCACCTCAGGAATAATAATAATAACTATAAGGTCACATGACTAGTATTTCTCACCCCAGGAATAATAATAATAACTATAAGGTCACATGACTAGTATTTCTCACCTCAGGAATAATAATAATAATAATAACTATACGGTCACATGACCAGTATTTCTCACCTCAGGAATAATAATAATAACTATAAGGTCACATGACTAGTATTTCTCACCCCAGGAATAATAATAATAACTATAAGGTCACATGACTAGTATTTCTCACCATGACTAGTATTTCTCACCTCAGGAATAATAATAACTGAGGTCACATGACTAGTATTTCTAACCTCAGGAATAATAATAACTATAAGGTCACATGACTAGTATTTCACACCTCAGGAATAATAATAATAACTATAAGGTCACATGACTAGTATTTCTCACCTCAGGAATAATAATATTAATAACTATAAGGTCACATGACTAGTATTTCTCACCGCAGGAATAATAATAACTATAAGGTCACATGACTAGTATTTCTCACCGCAGGAATAATAATAATAATAATAATAATAATAATAATAATAATAATAATAATAATAATAACTATAAGGTCACATGACTAGTATTTCTCACCTCAGGAATAATAATAATAATAATAACTATAAGGTCACATGACTAGTATTTCTCACCTCAGGAATAATAATAATAACTATAAGGTCACATGACTAGTATTTCTCACCCCAGGAATAATAATAATAACTATAAGGTCACATGACTAGTATTTCTCACCATGACTAGTATTTCTCACCTCAGGAATAATAATAACTGAGGTCACATGACTAGTATTTCTAACTTCATGAATAATAATAACTATAAGGTCACATGACTAGTATTTCACACCTCAGGAATAATAATAATAACTATAAGGTCACATGACTAGTATTTCTCACCTCAGGAATAATAATAATAATAACTATAAGTTCACATGACTAATATTTCTCACCTCAGGAATAATAATAACTATAAGGTCACATGACTAGTATTTCTCACCCCAGGAATAATAATAATAACTATAAGGTCACATGACTAGTATTTCTCACCTCAGGAATAATAATAACTATAAGGTCACATGACTAGTATTTCTCACCTCAGGAATAATAATAACTATAAGGTCACATGACTAGTATTTCTCACCTCAGGAATAATAATAACTATAAGGTCACATGACTAGTATTTCTCACCTCAGGAATAATAATAACTATAAGGTCACATGACTAGTATTTCTCACCTCAGGAATAATAATAATAACTATAAGGTCACATGACTAGTATTTCTCAATTCAGGAATAATAATAATAACTATAAGGTCACATGACTAGTATTTCTCACCATGACTAGTATTTCTCACCTCAGGAATAATAATAACTATGAGGTCACATGACTAGTATTTCTAACCTCAGGAATAATAATAACTATAAGGTCACATAACTAGTATTTCTCACCTCAGGAATAATAATAATAACTAAGGTCACATGACTAGTATTTCTCACCTCAGGAATAATAATAACTATAAGGTCACATGACTAGTATTTCTCACCCCAGGAATAATAATAATAACTATAAGGTCACATGACTGGTATTTCTCACCTCAGGAATAATAATAATAACTATAAGGTCACATGACTAGTATTTCTCACCTCAGGAATAATAATAATAACTATAAGGTCACATGACTAGTATTTCTCACCCCAGGAATAATAATAATAACTATAAGGTCACATGACTAGTATTTCTCACCTCAGGAATAATAATAACTATAAGGTCACATGACTAGTATTTCTCACCTCAGGAATAATAATAATAACTATAAAGGTTACATGACTAGTATTTCTCACCTCAGGAATAATAATAACTATAAGGTCACATGACTAGTATATCTCACCTCAGGAATAATAATAATAATAATAATAATAACTATACTGTTACATGGCTAGTATTTCTCACCTCAGGAATAATAATAACTATTCGGTCACATGACTAGTATTTCTCACCTCAGGAATAATAATAACTATAAGGTCACATGACTAGTATTTCTCACCTCAGGAATAATAATAATAATAATAATAATAATAATAATAATAATAATAATAATAACTATAAGGTCACATGACTAGTATTTCTCACCATGACTAGTATTTCTCACCTCAGGAATAATAATAACTGAGGTCACATGACTAGTATTTCTAACCTCAGGAATAATAATAACTATAAGGTCACATGACTAGTATTTCACACCTCAGGAATAATAATAATAACTATAAGGTCACATGACTAGTATTTCTCACCTCAGGAATAATAATAATAATAACTATAAGGTCACATGACTAGTATTTCTCACCTCAGGAATAATAATAACTATAAGGTCACATGACTAGTATTTCTCACCGCAGGAATAATAATAATAATAATAATAATAATAATAATAATAACTATACGGTCACATGACTAGTATTTCTCACTTAAGGAATAATAATAATAACTATAAGGTCACATGACTAGTATTTCTCACCTCAGGAATAATAATAATAACTATAAGGTCACATGACTAGTATTTCTCACCTCAGGAATAATAATAATAATAATAATAACTATAAGGTCACATGACTAGTATTTCTCACCTCAGGAATAATAATAATAACTATAAGCTCACATGACTAGTATTTCTCACCCCAGGAATAATAATAATAACTATAAGGTCACATGACTAGTATTTCTCACCATGACTAGTATTTCTCACCTCAGGAATAATAATAACTGAGGTCACATGACTAGTATTTCTAACCTCAGGAATAATAATAACTATAAGGTCACATGACTAGTATTTCACACCTCAGGAATAATAATAATAACTATAAGGTCACATGACTAGTATTTCTCACCTCAGGAATAATAATAATAATAACTATAAGGTCACATGACTAATATTTCTCACCTCAGGAATAATAATAATAACTATAAGGTCACATGACTAGTATTTCTCACCCCAGGAATAATAATAATAACTATAAGGTCACATGACTAGTATTTCTCACCTCAGGAATAATAATAACTATAAGGTCACATGACTAGTATTTCTCACCTCAGGAATAATAATAACTATAAGGTCACATGACTAGTATTTCTCACCTCAGGAATAATAATAATAACTATAAGGTCACATGACTAGTATTTCTCAATTCAGGAATAATAATAATAACTATAAGGTCACATGACTAGTATTTCTCACCATGACTAGTATTTCTCACCTCAGGAATAATAATAACTATGAGGTCACATGACTAGTATTTCTAACCTCAGGAATAATAATAACTATAAGGTCACATAACTAGTATTTCTCACCTCAGGAATAATAATAATAACTAAGGTCACATGACTAGTATTTCTCACCTCAGGAATAATAATAACTATAAGGTCACATGACTAGTATTTCTCACCCCAGGAATAATAATAATAACTATAAGGTCACATGACTGGTATTTCTCACCTCAGGAATAATAATAATAACTATAAGGTCACATGACTAGTATTTCTCACCTCAGGAATAATAATAATAACTATAAGGTCACATGACTAGTATTTCTCACCCCAGGAATAATAATAATAACTATAAGGTCACATGACTAGTATTTCTCACCTCAGGAATAATAATAACTATAAGGTCACATGACTAGTATTTCTCACCTCAGGAATAATAATAATAACTATAAAGGTTACATGACTAGTATTTCTCACCTCAGGAATAATAATAACTATAAGGTCACATGACTAGTATATCTCACCTCAGGAATAATAATAATAATAACTATACTGTTACATGGCTAGTATTTCTCACCTCAGGAATAATAATAACTATAAGGTCACATGACTAGTATTTCTCACCTCAGGAATAATAATAACTATAAGGTCACATGACTAGTATTTCTCACCTCAGGAATAATAATAATAATAATAATAATAATAATAATAACTATAAGGTCACATGACTAGTATTTCTCACCTCAGGAATAATAATAACTATAAGGTCACATGACTAGTATTTATCACCTCAGGAATAATAATAACTATAAGGTCACATGACTAGTATATCTCACCTCAGGAATAATAATAATAATAATAATAATAATAATAATAATAATAATAATAACTATGAGATCACATGACTAGTATTTCTCACCTCAGGAATAATAATAACTATTCGGTCACATGACTAGTATTTCTCACCTCAGGAATAATAATAATAACAACTATAAGGTCACATGACTAGTATTTCTCACCTCAGGAATAATAATAACTATAAGGTCACATGACTAGTATTTCTCACCTCAGGAATAATAATAACTATAAGGTCACATGACTAGTATTTCTCACCCTAGGAATAATAATAATAATAACTATAAGGTCACATGGCTAGTATTTCTCACCTCAGGAATAATAATAATAACTATAAGGTCACATAACTAGTATTTCTCAACTCAGGAATAATAATAATAACTATAAGGTCACATGACTAGTATTTCTCACCTCAGGAATAATAATAATAATAACTATAAGGTCACATGACTAGTATTTCTCACCTCAGGAATAATAATAATAATAATAATAATAATAATAATAATAATAATAATAACTATAAGGTCACATGACTAGTATTTCTCACCTCAGGAATAATAATAACTATAAGGTCACATGACTAGTATTTCTCACCTCAGGAATAATAATAATAATAATAATAACAACTAAGGTCACATGACTAGTATTTCTCACCTCAGGAATAATAATAATAACTATAAGGTCAAATGACTAGTATTTCTCACCTCAGGAATAATAATAATAACTATAAGGTCACATGACTAGTATTTCTCACCTCAGGAATAATAATAATAATAATAATAATAATAATAACTATAAGGTCACATGACTAGTATTTCTCACCTCAGGAATAATAATAACTATAAGGTCACATGACTAGTATTTCTCACCTCAGGAATAATAATAATAATAATAACAACTAAGGTCACATGACTAGTATTTCTCACCTCAGGAATAATAATAATAACTATAAGGTCAAATGACTAGTATTTCTCACCTCAGGAATAATAATAATAACTATAAGGTCACATGACTAGTATTTCTCACCTCAGGAATAATAACTATAAGGTCACATGACTAGTATTTCTCACCTCAGGAATAATAATATTAACTATAAGGTCACATGACTAGTATTTCTCACCTCAGGAGTAATAATAATAACTATGAGGTCACATGACTAGTATTTCTCACCTCAGGAACAATAATAATAACTATAAGGTCACATGACTAGTATTTCTAACCTCAGGAATAATAATAATAACTATACGGTCACATGACTAGTATTTCTCACCTCAGGAATAATAATAATAACTATAAGGTCACATGACTAGTATTTCTCACCTCAGGAATAATAATAACTATAAGGTCACATGACTAGTATTTCTCACCTCAGGAATAATAATAACTATAAGGTCACATGACTAGTATTTCTCACCTCAGGAATAATAATAACTATAAGGTCACATGACTAGTATTTCTCACCTCAGGAATAATAATAACTATGAGGTCACATGACTAGTATTTCTCACCTCAGGAATAATAATAATAACTAAAAGGTCACATGACTAGTATTTCTCACATCAGGAATAATAATAATAATAATAATAATAACTATAAAGTCACATGACTAGTATTTCTCACCTCAGGAATAATAATAACTATAAGGTCACATGACTAGTATTTCTCACCTCAGGAATAATAATAATAACTATGAGGTCACATGACTAGTATTTCTCACCTCAGGAATAATAATAATAACTATACGGTCACATGACTAGTATTTCTCACCTCAGGAATAATAATAATAACTATAAGGTCACATGACTAGTATTTCTCACCTCAGGAATAATAATAACTATAAGGTCACATGACTAGTATTTCTCACCTCAGGAATAATAATAACTATGAGGTCACATGACTAGTATTTCTCACCTCAGGAATAATAATAATAATAATAATAATAATAATAATAATAATAATAACAACTAAGGTCACATGACTAGTATTTCTCACCTCAGGAATAATAATAATAACTATACGGTCACATGACTAGTATTTCTCACCTCAGGAATAATAATAACTATACGGTCACATGACTAGTATTTCTCACCTCAGGAATAATAATAATAATAATAATAATAATAATAATAATAATAACTATAAGGTCACATGACTAGTATTTCTCACCTCAGGAATAATAATAATAATAATAATAATAATAATAATAATAATAACTATAAGGTCACATGACTAGTATTTCTCACCTCAGGAATAATAATAACTATAAGGTCACATGACTAGTATTTCTCACCTCAGGAATAATAATAACTATAAGGTCACATGACTAGTATTTCTCACCTCAGGAATAATAATAACTATAAGGTCACATGACTAGTATTTCTCACCTCAGGAATAATAATAACTATAAGGTCACATGACTAGTATTTCTCACCTCAGGAATAATAATAACTATAAGGTCACATGACTAGTATTTCTCACCTCAGGAATAATAATAACTATACGGTCACATGACTAGTATTTCTCAACTCAGGAATAATAATAACTATAAGGTCACATGACTAGTATTTCTCACCTCAGGAATAATAATAATAATAATAATAATAATAATAACTATAAGGTCACATGACTAGTATTTCTCACCTCAGGAATAATAATAACTATAAGGTCACATGACTAGTATTTCTCACCTCAGGAATAATAATAACTATAAGGTCACATGACTAGTATATCTCACCTCAGGAATAATAATAACTATAAGGTCACAGGACTAGTATTTCTCACCTCAGGAATAATAATAATAATAATAATAATAACTATATGGTCACATGACTAGTATTTCTCACCTCAGGAATAATAATAATAATAATAATAATAATAATATTATTATTATTATTATTATTATTATTATTATTATTATTAACTATAAGGTCACATGACTAGTATTTCTCACTTTAGGAATATTAATAACTATAAGGTCACATGACTAGTATTTCTCACCTCAGGAATAATAATAATAATAATAATAATAATAATAATAATAAACTATACGGTCACATGACTAGTATTTCTCAGCTCAGGAATAATAATAATAACTATAAGTTCGCATGACTAGTATTTCTCACCCCAGGAATAATAATAACTATGAGGTCACATGACTAGTATTTCTCACCTCAGGAATAATAATAATAACTATACGGTCACATGACTACTATTTCTCACCTCAGGAATAATAATAATAATAACTATACGGTCACATGACTAGTATTTCTCACCTCAGGAATAATAATAACTATACGGTCACATGACTAGTATTTCTCACATCAGGAATAAAAATAATAATAATAACTATATGGTTACATGGCTAGTATTTCTCACCTCAGGAATAATAATAACTATTCGGTCACATGACTAGTATTTCTCACCTCAGGAATAATAATAATAATAATAATAACTATAAGGTCACATGACTAGTATTTCTCACCTCAGGAATAATAATAATAATAATAACTATAAGGTCACATGACTAGTATTTCTCACCTCAGGAATAATAATAACTATAAGGTCACATGACTAGTATTTCTCACCTCAGGAATAATAATAATAACTATAAGGTCACATGACTAGTATTTCTCACCTCAGGAAAAATAATAATAACTATACGGTCACATGACTAGTATTTCTAACCTCAGGAATAATAATAATAACTATAAGTTCGCATGACTAGTATTTCTCACCCCAGGAATAATAATAACTATGAGGTCACATGACTAGTATTTCTCACCTCAGGAATAATAATAACTATACGGTCACATGACTACTATTTCTCACCTCAGGAATAATAATAATAACTATACGGTCACATGACTAGTATTTCTCACCTCAGGAATAATAATAACTATACGGTCACATGACTAGTATTTCTCACCTCAGGAATAATAATAATAATAATAATAACTATAAGGTCACATGACTAGTATTTCTCACATCAGGAAAAATAATAATAATAAAAATAATAACTATATGGTTACATGGCTAGTATTTCTCACCTCAGGAATAATAATAACTATTCGGTCACATGACTAGTATTTCTCACCTCAGGAATAATAATAATAATAATAATAATAATAACTATAAGGTCACATGACTAGTATTTCTCACCTCAGGAATAATAATAACTATAAGGTCACATGACTAGTATTTCTCACCTCAGGAATAATAATAACTATAAGGTCACATGACTAGTATTTCTCACCTCAGCAATAATAATAATAACTATAAGGTCACATGACTAGTATTTCTCACCTCAGGAATAATAATAACTATAAGGTCACATGACTAGTATTTCTCACCTCAGGAATAATAATAATAACTATAAGGTTACATGGCTAGTATTTCTCACCTCAGGAATAATAATAATAATAACTATAAGGTCACATGACTAGTATTTCTCACCTCAGGAATAATAATAATAATAATAATAATAATAATAATAATAATAATAATAACTATAAGGTCACATGACTAGTATTTCTCACCTCAGGAATAATAATAACTATAAGGTCACATGACTAGTATTTCTCACCTCAGGAATAATAATAACTATAAGGTCACATGACTAGTATATCTCACCTCAGGAATAATAATAACTATAAGGTCACAGGACTAGTATTTCTCACCTCAGGAATAATAATAATAATAATAATAACTATAAGGTCACATGACTAGTATTTCTCACCTCAGGAATAATAATAACTATACGGTTACATGACTAGTATTTCTCACCTCAGGAATAATAATAATAATAATAATAATAATAATAATAATAATAATAATAATAATAATAACTATAAGGTCACATGACTAGTATTTCTCACTTTAGGAATATTAATAACTATAAGGTCACATGACTAGTATTTCTCACCTCAGGAATAATAATAATAATAATAATAATAATAATAATAACTATAAGGTCACATGACTAGTATTTCTCACTTTAGGAATATTAATAACTATAAGGTCACATGACTAGTATTTCTCACCTCAGGAATAATAATAATAATAATAATAATAATAATAATAATAATAATAATAACTATAAGGTCACATGACTAGTATTTCTCACCTCAGGAATAATAATAACTATGAGGTCACATGACTAGTATTTCTCACCTCAGGAATAATAATAATAACTAAAAGGTCACATGACTAGTATTTCTCACATCAGGAATAATAATAATAATAATAATAATAATAATAATAACTATAAAGTCACATGACTAGTATTTCTCACCTCAGGAATAATAATAACTATAAGGTCACATGACTAGTATTTCTCACCTCAGGAATAATAATAATAACTATGAGGTCACATGACTAGTATTTCTCACCTCAGGAATAATAATAATAACTATACGGTCACATGACTAGTATTTCTCACCTCAGGAATAATAATAATAACTATAAGGTCACATGACTAGTATTTCTCACCTCAGGAATAATAATAACTATAAGGTCACATGACTAGTATTTCTCACCTCAGGAATAATAATAACTATGAGGTCACATGACTAGTATTTCTCACCTCAGGAATAATAATAATAATAATAATAATAATAATAATAATAATAATAATAATAACAACTAAGGTCACATGACTAGTATTTCTCACCTCAGGAATAATAATAATAACTATACGGTCACATGACTAGTATTTCTCACCTAAGGAATAATAATAACTATAAGGTCACATGACTAGTATTTCTCACCTCAGGAATAATAATAATAATAATAATAATAATAATAATAATAATAATAATAATAACTATAAGGTCACATGACTAGTATTTCTCACCTCAGGAATAATAATAATAATAATAATAATAATAATAACTATAAGGTCACATGACTAGTATTTCTCACCTCAGGAATAATAATAACTATAAGGTCACATGACTAGTATTTCTCACCTCAGGAATAATAATAACTATAAGGTCACATGACTAGTATTTCTCACCTCAGGAATAATAATAACTATAAGGTCACATGACTAGTATTTCTCACCTCAGGAATAATAATAACTATAAGGTCACATGACTAGTATTTCTCACCTCAGGAATAATAATAACTATAAGGTCACATGACTAGTATTTCTCACCTCAGGAATAATAATAACTATACGGTCACATGACTAGTATTTCTCAACTCAGGAATAATAATAACTATAAGGTCACATGACTAGTATTTCTCACCTCAGGAATAATAATAATAATATAAGGTCACATGACTAGTATTTCTCACCTCAGGAATAATAATAACAATAAGGTCACATGACTAGTATTTCTCACCTCAGGAATAATAATAACTATAAGGTCACATGACTAGTATTTCTCACCTCAGGAATAATAATAACTATAAGGTCACAGGACTAGTATTTCTCACCTCAGGAATAATAATAATAATAATAATAATAACTATATGGTCACATGACTAGTATTTCTCACCTCAGGAATAATAATAATAATAATAATAATAATAATAATAATAATAATAATAATAACTATAAGGTCACATGACTAGTATTTCTCACTTTAGGAATATTAATAACTATAAGGTCACATGACTAGTATTTCTCACCTCAGGAATAATAATAATAATAATAATAATAATAATAATAAACTATACGGTCACATGACTAGTATTTCTCAGCTCAGGAATAATAATAATAACTATAAGTTCGCATGACTAGTATTTCTCACCCCAGGAATAATAATAACTATGAGGTCACATGACTAGTATTTCTCACCTCAGGAATAATAATAATAACTATACGGTCACATGACTACTATTTCTCACCTCAGGAATAATAATAATAATAACTATACGGTCACATGACTAGTATTTCTCACCTCAGGAATAATAATAACTATACGGTCACATGACTAGTATTTCTCACATCAGGAATAATAATAATAATAATAATAATAATAATAATAATAATAATAACTATATGGTTACATGGCTAGTATTTCTCACCTCAGGAATAATAATAACTATTCGGTCACATGACTAGTATTTCTCACCTCAGGAATAATAATAATAATAATAATAACTATAAGGTCACATGACTAGTATTTCTCACCTCAGGAATAATAATAATAATAATAATAACTATAAGGTCACATGACTAGTATTTCTCACCTCAGGAATAATAATAACTATAAGGTCACATGACTAGTATTTCTCACCTCAGGAATAATAATAATAACTATAAGGTCACATGACTAGTATTTCTCACCTCAGGAAAAATAATAATAACTATACGGTCACATGACTAGTATTTCTAACCTCAGGAATAATAATAATAACTATAAGTTCGCATGACTAGTATTTCTCACCCCAGGAATAATAATAACTATGAGGTCACATGACTAGTATTTCTCACCTCAGGAATAATAATAACTAAGGTCACATGACTAGTATTTCTCACCTCAGGAATAATAATAACTATACGGTCACATGACTACTATTTCTCACCTCAGGAATAATAATAATAACTATACGGTCACATGACTAGTATTTCTCACCTCAGGAATAATAATAACTATACGGTCACATGACTAGTATTTCTCACATCAGGAAAAATAATAATAATAATAATAATAACTATATGGTTACATGGCTAGTATTTCTCACCTCAGGAATAATAATAACTATTCGGTCACATGACTAGTATTTCTCACCTCAGGAATAATAATAATAATAATAATAATAACTATAAGGTCACATGACTAGTATTTCTCACCTCAGGAATAATAATAACTATAAGGTCACATGACTAGTATTTCTCACCTCAGGAATAATAATAACTATAAGGTCACATGACTAGTATTTCTCACCTCAGGAATAATAATAATAACTATAAGGTTACATGGCTAGTATTTCTCACCTCAGGAATAATAATAATAATAACTATAAGGTCACATGACTAGTATTTCTCACCTCAGGAATAATAATAATAATAATAATAATAATAATAATAATAATAATAATAATAATAATAATAACTATAAGGTCACATGACTAGTATTTCTCACCTCAGGAATAATAATAACTATAAGGTCACATGACTAGTATTTCTCACCTCAGGAATAATAATAACTATAAGGTCACATGACTAGTATATCTCACCTCAGGAATAATAATAACTATAAGGTCACAGGACTAGTATTTCTCACCTCAGGAATAATAATAATAATAATAATAATAATAATAACTATATGGTCACATGACTAGTATTTCTCACCTCAGGAATAATAATAACTATACGGTTACATGACTAGTATTTCTCACCTCAGGAATAATAATAATAATAATAATAATAATAATAATAATAATAACTATAAGGTCACATGACTAGTATTTCTCACTTTAGGAATATTAATAACTATAAGGTCACATGACTAGTATTTCTCACCTCAGGAATAATAATAATAATAATAATAATAATAATAATAATAACTATAAGGTCACATGACTAGTATTTCTCACTTTAGGAATATTAATAACTATAAGGTCACATGACTAGTATTTCTCACCTCAGGAATAATAATAATAATAATAATAATAATAATAATAATAATAATAATAATAATAATAACTATACGGTCACATGACTAGTATTTCTCACCTCAGGAATAATAATAATAACTATACGGTCACATGACTAGTATTTCTCACCTCAGGAATAATAATAATAACTATACGGTCACATGACTAGTATTTCTCACCTCAGGAATAATAATAATAACTATAAGGTCACATGACTAGTATTTCTCAACTCAGGAATAATAATAACTATATGGTCACATGACTAGTATTTCTCACCTCAGGAATAATAATAATAACTATAAGGTCACATGACTAGTATTTCTCACCTCAGGAATAATAACTATAAGGTCACATGACTAGTATTTCTCACCTCAGGAATAATAATAATAACTATAAGGTCACATGACTAGTATTTCTCACCTCAGGAATAATAATAATAATAATAATAATAATAACTATACGGTCACATGACTAGTATTTCTCACCGCAGGAATAATAATAATAATAACAACTATACGGTCACATGACTAGTATTTCTCACTTAAGGAATAATAATAATAATAACTATAAGGTCACATGACTAGTATTTCTCACCTCAGGAATAATAATAATAACTATAAGGTCACATGACTAGTATTTCTCACCTCAGGAATAATAATAACTATAAGGTCACATGACTAGTATTTCTCACCTCAGGAATAATAATAACTATAAGGTCACATGACTAGTATTTCTCACCTCAGGAATAATAATAACTATAAGGTCACATGACTAGTATTTCTCACCATGACTAGTATTTCTCACCTCAGGAATAATAATAACTATGAGGTCACATGACTAGTATTTCTCACCTCAGGAATAATAATAACTATAAGGTCACATGACTAGTATTTCTCACCTCAGGAATAATAATAATAACTATAAGGTCACATGACTAGTATTTCTCACCTCAGGAATAATAATAATAATAACTATAAGGTTACATGGCTAGTATTTCTCACCTCAGGAATAATAATGGAGATGGTTAAGAGTATGTGGTGTTTAGTTGTAGTGTTATTTTAAAATAGTGCTGGTATGTACTATTTACTCTGAAACAGAAAAGGATGAAGATTTCTGTTTGTAAGAGGAAGATGATTTTAGCAGACAGTAACTAAAATCGATTGCTGTTTCCACACAGGACTGTTGAGATGAAGTAACTTCAGTTGGGGGAAACAGTTAGCAGTCTTTTCTGCTTAAGGTATGACTAGCCATATTTCTAACAAGACCATGTAATGCTGGAAGGCTGTCATTTCCCCTCATGGGGACCGGTAAGCCATTTTCTTAGTTAAACATAAAAGAATAAAGGGCTTCAAAAAGGGCTTAAAAACTGGTAGACATTTTTCTGGGCTAAAACAATTGCTTTACTAGGCATATTATGCAGATTCTAACTAATTATTGGTATTATAATCTTGGGGAACGTTTAGAAAAACGGCAGGCACTGTGTTGGACACCTTTTTCAGATGGGGGCCTTTCTAGTTATAGACAGAGCCTCATTCTGGGACTGTATAGGGGTTAAATGTAAAAACGGCTCCGGTTCCGTTAATTTAAGGGTTAAAGCTC
>NW_026511892.1:10000-28596 GCF_027579735.1 Bombina bombina | reverse complement strand
ATATGTAGCACAACACATGTGACAGTGTGCTGTGTGCCTGACCAGTAGTCCCGCGCAGCGGCGCATGCTATCGCCCCAGGAGTCAGTGATGTGAGTGACACTCCAGGCAGGCAGTCAGCCAGAGTCTCGGGCAAGTGTGGGTGGGTACAGGCGGAGCTTGGAGACAGTGACATCATAGGGCACCCGCACAACTAGCCCTGGGCCCCGGCTTAAAAAATAAATAAAAAATGTGTTGCTATGTCAGCAGTGGGGCGGGGGAGGGGGCACAGCATTCCATTTGGGCGGGCATTGCCCCCCAATGCCCCCCCCCCTTGGAGCCGACCCTGCATCCTCATCAAGTCAGGAGAAGTCTTCATCCAAGCAGGCAGAAGTCCTCAATGAAGCCGGGAGAAGTCTTCATCCAAGCGGCAAGAAGTCATCCTCCAGGCGGGCAGAAGTCTTCATCCAGACGGCATCTTCTATCTTCATCCTTCCGATGCGGAGCGGCTCCATCTTCAAGACATCCGGCGCGGAGCATCCTCTTCAAACGGTCCCAGCCGTACACTAAAGGTTCCTTTAAATGACATCATCCAAGATGGCATCCCTTGAATTCCGATTGGCTGATACTATTCTATCAGCCAATCGGAATTAAAGGTGAAAAAATCCTATTGGCTAATGCAATCAGCCAATAGGATTGAGCTTCAATCCTATTGGCTGATCCAATCAGCCAATAGGATTGAAGCTCAATCCTATTGGCTGATTGTGCATTAGCCAATAGGATTTTTTTCACCTTAATTCTTGATTGGAGCTGATAGAATAGATCAGCCAATCGGAGTTGTCAAGGATGGCCATCTTGGATGATGTCATTTAAAGGAACCTTTAGGTGTACGTCTGGGACCGTTTGAAGAGGTGCTCCGCGCCGGATGTCTTGTAGATGGTGCAGCCGCATCGCATCGGAAGGATGAATGATAGAAGGATACCGTCTGGATGAAGACTTCTTGCCCGCCTGGAGGATGACCTTCTTGGCCGGCTTGGATGAAGGACTTCTTCCCGGCTTCATTGAGGATCTTCTGCCTGCTTGGATGAAGACATCTCCTGACTTGATGAGGAAGGCAGGTCGGCTCCAAAGGTGGGGGGGCATTGGGTGGGCAATGCCCGCCCAAATGGACTGCTGTGCCCCCCTCCCCCGCCCCACTGCTGACATAGCAACACATTGTATATTTATTACTTATAAGCCGGGGACCCAGGGCTAGTTGTGCGGGTGCCCTATGATGTCACTGTCTCCAAGCTCGCCTGTACCCACCCACACTTGCCCGAGACTCTGGCTGACTGCCTTGCCTGGAGTGTCACTCACATCACTGACTCCTGGGGCGATAGCATGGCGCCGCTGCGGGCGGGACTACTGGTCAGGGCACACAGCAACAACTGTCACATGTTGTTGTGCTACATATAGCCAATGAGTCTTGACACAGTGCTGGGTCTTAAGATACGGTGGCAGCTTTAGAGCCTTGAGGAGCAGGTTTGCTCCCTAATCTCACCACAACCTCAGAGGTGGTCAAAGACTTAAACATTCTAAGCCCATCCGCCTGGACTGATTGACAAGCCTGAAAGCAGGGTAAAGGGCTGAAGGAAGTTCTTGGCAATCATAACTGTGGGGTGAGTCGCCTGAGTGAGCACAATTTAGTAAAAGCTTTAGCAGCTACTATGTATTCTAGGAAGCTGATTCACTAATCAATGGGGAGATAAGTGAGCTGTATTGAATCAGCTGCTTAGAATATGTTGAAGCTGGAGAGGCGTTTTATAAATATTTGCCCAGTGTGAGGGCTTTAGGGCAATAAGTCAAGTCATTGGGCTGGATTCAAAGGCAGCTGAAGTACTTCTATGTTTAAAGGGACATGAATTAAACTTTCTTGATTCAGATAGAGTATGTCATTTTAAGACAGTTTTAAATTCACTTATTTAGTCAAATCTATTTTGTTTCTTGGGATTCTTTGTTGAAAAACATTGGTACATATTTTCAGCAGCAGCAAAGCACTACTGGTAGCTATAATTTAAATATCAAGATGGCTACACTTTCCTGCAGAATATGTTAGTCTGCTCTTATTTTGACTCTCATACTTGCTTGTAAATGTGTGCCCCCTGGTGAAAAAAAATGTCCCCCCATTTCATTTGTTCTGGAGCCGACCCTTGAGGATGGATGTCCGGTCTTCAAAACTGTAAGTGGATCTTCGGGGGTTAGTGTTAGTTTTTTTTAAGGGTTTATTGGTGGGTTTTATTTTAGAATTGGGAATTTGGAAAAGAAAAAGAGCTAAATGCCCTTTTAAGGGCAATGCCCATCCAAATGCCCTTTTCAGGGCAATGGGTAGCTTAGGTTTTTTTAGTTAGGATTTTATTTGGGTGGTTTTGGTTGTGTGGGTGGTGGCTATTTACTGTTGTGGGGGTTGTTTTATTTTTTTACAGTGTAAAAGAGCTGATTTTCTTTGGGGCAATGCCCCACAAAAAGGCCCTTTAAAGGCTATTGGCAGTTTATTTTAGGCTAGGGTTTTTTTTATTTATTTTTTTTGGGGGGGGGGGGGGCTTTTTTATTAGTTATTAGATTAGGTGTAATTAGTTTAAGTATTTGATCATTTCTTTTTTATTTTGTGTAATTTAGTGTATTTTTTTTGTAATTTAGTTAATTGTATTTAATTAATGTAATTTATTTAATTATAGTGTAATGTTAGGTGTTAGTGTAAGACAGGTTAGGTTTTATTTTACAGGTAAATTTGTATTTATTTTAACTAGGTAGTTAGTAAATAGTTAATAACTATTTACTAACTAATCTACCTAATTAAAATAAATACAAACTTAGCTATGAAATAAAAATAAAACCTAAGATAGTTACAATGTAACTATTAGTTATATTGTAGCTAGCTTAGGGTTTATTTTACAGGTAAGTATTTAGGATTAAATAGGAATTATTTAGTTAATGATAGTAATTTTTATTTAGATTTATTTTAATTATATTAAAGTTAGGGGTGTTAGGGTTAGACTTGAGGTTAGGGTCAGGTTTAGGGGTTAATAACTTTAGTATAGTGGCGGCGGTGACGTTGGGGGCAGCAGATTAGGGGTTAATAATATTTAAATAGTGTTTGCAATGCGGGAGTGCGGCAGTTTAGGGGTTAATCATTTTATTATTGTGTTTGCGATGCGGGAGGGCCTCGATTTAGGGGTTAATAGGTAGTTTATGGGTGTTAGTGTAATTTGTAACACTTTAGTTATAAGTTTTATGCTACAGCTTTGTAGTGCAAAACCCATAACTACTGACTTTAGATTGCGGTACAAATCTTGTCGGTATAGGCTGTACCGTTCACTTTTTGGCCTCCCAGGCAAATCTCGTAATAGCGACGCTATGGAAGTCCCATTGAAAAAGGACTTTTGAAAGGTGCGGTAGTTACGTTGCGTTACGGCCAAAAAAGTGTGCGGTACATCTATACCTACAAGACTCGTAATAGCGGTAGTAAAAAAACTGCGTTATGAGCCATAACGTAAAACTCGTAATCTAGCCGAGTGTTATTAACCTGCTTAGGATAATGCCTTAGAAAAGGCCCCTTTGAGGACTATTTGTAGTTTAGTTTCAGAATAGTTTTTTTTATTTTGAGGGTTTTTTTTATTTTTGGGGGGAGGTTTTAGAATAGGAATATTTTTTTGGTAATTTGTTTTTTATTTTTTGTAATGGTAATGTTTTTTATTTTTTGTAATGTTATTTTTTTTATTTTGTGTAATGATAGGGTTTAATTTTTTAAGTAATGTTAGGGCTTTTTTTAATAGTAATGGTAGGTTGTTTTATTTTAAATGAAAATCCATGCAAAAACCCACTTAAAGGGATACTAAACCCAATTTTTTTTTCTTTCACAATTCGGCTAGAGCATGCAATTTTTAGCAAATTTCTAAGCTGGCCCATTTTTGGTTCAGCACCATGGATAGCGCTTGCTAATTGGCAGTTACATTTAGCTATCAAATCAGCGCACGCAACCCAGGTGCTGAACCTAAAATGGTCCAAAGCTTTCCTTCCTACTTAATAAAGATACCAAGAGAACGAAGAAAAATTGATAATAGGATTAAATTAGAAAGTTGCTTAAAAATGCCTGCTCTATCCGAATCATAAAAGTAAAACATTTGGGTTTCGTATTCCTTTAAAAAAAACTGCTATCACCCTTTTTTTAAACAATATTAACCCTTCGAGTGCTAAGCACTTTCCTACCTGGGTGCTAAGATTTTTTAAGTTTTTTTTTTTTTAATTTTTTGAACAAATTGTTTTTAACTTTTTTTTATGTTTTTCAGACCTTTCCAATGGTGGGTCTTGGGGTCTGTAGCTGCTTAGATGCCTGAGATACAGGCTTCTAAGCAGCATGCCCCCTGCTCCTATACTTAACATTGTTAAGTATAAATAAAGTTGCGCGTGACGTCACCATGCAAAATGGGAAGCCCCGGCGATGCCTTTCACTCTACAGGCACGATTGCTGGGGTAGGAGCAGGTGGGAGCCCCCAGATCTCCCTCAAGGTGGGAGAGTGCTAGTGATGGCTCAGAGCCGTTATTAGCACCAGAGTGGGAAACTCTGTGACGGCTCAGAGCCTTCATTAGCACTCAAAGGGTTAAACACCTTGTATTTACATGACATTTCTGTTGTCTTCTTGTAGTATAACACATCAGCTTAGTTTATACATTTTTAAAACAAATTGACATCCTTTTTTGCTGCAACTGTTTTTCAATACCCAAACTCCACTCACCACTTGCCTTATTTAGAAGAGCCAATCCAAGAGGGAGTCTGGGGACAACAAGGCTTGCCATGGTCATTTTGCTGGTATAAAGTGCATTGTTTTGCATATGTTATCTGTTAAATAAACAATGAAAGTATGGTTGTTTTACTATGTATAACTAAACTTTTTTTATATTAAATGTCAGTGTTTACTGTCCCATTAATGTGTTTAATTTGTTGTTTGTGTGCTTTACTAGATTTGGTTGTTATATATTTTTATAATTCAAACAATTTTTGTAATGCAAATGGGAATTCTTATTTATTAGCATACGGCTAGATTACGAGTTTTGCGGTAAGCTGAAAAAGCAGCATTAACAGGTCCTAACGCTGCTTTTTCACTACCGCTGCTGTTACGAGTCTTGCTGGTTTAGGGGCACCGCACACTTTTTTGGCCTTACCGCAATCCAACTTACGTAAACTTCGTAATGTCTTTTTTCTATGGGACTTCCATAGCGCCGATATACGAGTCTGTCCTGGGAGGCCAAAAAGTGAGCGGTACACTCTCTACCTCCAAGATCCTAATGCATTCTAAAGTCAGTAGGTAAGAGTTTTACACTACAACGCCGTAGCATAAAATTCAAAACTAAAGTGCTAAAAAGTACACTAACACCCATAAACTACCTGTAACCCCTAAACCGAGGCCCCTCCCGCCTCACAAACACTAGTTAAATAATATTAACCCCAAATCTGCCGCCCCTAACATCGCCGCAACCTACATTATATTTATTTACCCCTAATCTGCCGCCCCTAACATCGCCGCAATCTACATTATAATTATTAACCCCTAATCTGCTGCCCCCAACATCGCCGCCACCTACCTACATTTATTAACCCCTAATCTGCCGCCCCCAACGTCGCCGCCACTATTCTAAATTGATTAACTCTTTAAACCTAAGTCTAACCCTAACCGTAACACCCCCCTAACTTAAATATAATTTTAATAAATCTAAATAAATATTACTATCATTAACTACATTATTCCTATTTAAAACTAAATACTTACCTATAAAATAAACCCTAAGCTAGCTACAATATAGCTAATAGTGACATTGTAGCTAGCTTAGGGTTTATTTTTATTTTACAGGCAAGTTTGTATTTATTTTAACTAGGTACAATAGTTATTAAATAGTTATTAACTATTTAATAACTACCTAGCTAAAATAAATACAAATTTACCTGTAAAATAAAACCTTACCTAAGTTGCAAGTATTTATTTTAGCTAGGTAGTTATTAAATAGTTAATAACTATTTAGTAACTATTCTACCTAGTTTAAAATAAATACAAACTTGACTGTAAAATAAAAATAAACCCTAAGCTAGCTACAATGTAACTATTAGTTATATTGTAGCTAGCTTAGGGTTTATTTTATAGGTAAGTCTTTAATTTTAAATAGGAATAATTTAGTTAATGATAGTAATATTTATTTAGATTTATTTAAATTAAATTTAAGTTAGGGGGTGTTAGAGTTAGGGGTTAATAAGTATAATGTAGGTGTCGGCAATGTCGGGGGGCGGCAGATTAGGGGTTAATAAGTGTAAGATTAGGGGGTGTTTAGACTCGGGGTTTATGTTAGGGTGTTAGGTGTAAACATAAATGTATTTTCCCCATAGGAATCAATGGGGCTGCGTTACTGAGATTTACGCTGCTTTTTGGCAGGTGTTAGACTTTTTCTCAGACGGCTCTCCCCATTGATGTCTATGGGGAAATCGTGCGCGAGCACGTACGACCAGCTCTCCGCTGACTTAAGCAGCACTGGTATTGGAGTGTAGTGTGGAGCAAAATTTTGCTCTACGCTCACTTCTTGCCTTTTAAAGCCGGGTTTGTAAAAACCCGTAATCCCAGCGCTGTAGGTAAGGGAGCGGTGAGAAAAAACTGCTCGTTAGCTTCCTAACGCAAAAGTCGTAATCTAGCCGATAGTGTTTATAAAAAACTATACAAAGCATTGTGTGTAAATTTAAACATATTGGAATAGAGGCTATAGCTACCAATACTAATAGTGCAGTTTAATAAACAGCAGTTAATATTAAATGTAAATGTATTTGCTATTGATAAAATTGTAATTTCTACTTTGTTTCTAATTACAGAAGCACCAATAAAAACAGGGCTGTGTCAGAAAAGTGGTAGCCTGGTTTATTAGCGTTAGGATTCCAATACATGTCTTCTTGTGACTCTAATTTCTTTTAATATCCATTGAGTTTTATAAGGCTACTGATACTTTATACAGGGCCGGACTGGGAATTCAGACTGGCCCAGTAAAAAATTCAGACCGGCCCCATCCCCCCAACCTCACCTCCACCACCAGCCACAGCCCCCCTGGCCCTGCCTTCATCCCCCTACCTTGACTAGGGCCATTTTACCTCCACAACAGGCCACCACACCCTATTTATGAGCAATCCTTGCCCACTTTTCTGCTTCCACTGGCCCCACCCTCTAGTCAGGAGGAGAGCGGCCTTGAAGAAATGTGCTACACATGCGCACAAGGCTAGCTCCTTGACCTCCCTGACCAAGAATGTGGCCCTACGGAGATGATGGCCCACCAGCCGTACCGGGAAAGTCCTGGTATCCCAGTGGGCCAATCCACCGACTTTATATGCTTATAAGCTTTCTGCCCGCTTCCAATAAATTTTACTTTACTGCCCATGTCAGAAAAATATTATTAATTACCAATAAGACTATATTCAATTTTGGGAATTACCTTAGGTACAAAATATAGATAAATGTATGCATATTAATCTGTTGGATGTGTGAATAGGGCTCAATTTATCAAGTGCCGGGCGGACATGATTCGCTGTAACGAATCAAGTCTGCCCGACAACACTAAATGCCAACAGCATATGCGGTCTGTATTTAACATTGCACAAGCATTACTTGTGAAATGCTTGTGCAATGTTGCCCCCTGCACATTCGCGGCCACTAGCAGGGGGTGTCAATCATCCCAATCGGATCGGAATGATTGCAGTCTGCCACCTATAAGATGGGGGACAAGTTAAGGAGCAGCAGTCTCACGACCGCTGCTTCTTAACTTTCGTTTCCAGCGAGCTGGAAACTTCGGGCGTAGAAAGCAGCATCCGCTGCTTGTCAAATCTACCCCATAGGGGCATAGTGCAGATATTAAAATATTGCATTTGTGTTAACCTGTACACATATCACAAGTTGAAAGTAAATGCAACAGCAAAAGTGAAAACTACATTTGTGCTCAACAGGTTAGAGCGACTGAAGTCCTTGCGTAAAGGGTTAGGGCTAAATAAAAAGTTGCACCAAACACAACATAAATACATTCAAATAAAGTGTTACACTCATCTATGCACTATGTAATAAAAAATATTCACATATTAAAAATAAAAAGTTATAAGGGTTAAAAGGTATATGGTATATGACAAGGTATTTGAATAGAAAGGGCTATAATGGATATATACATACATTATATACATGTTTATGTATGTATATATACATATTTATATATTTGTATATATGTGTATTTATCTATATATGTATAAATGTGTTTGATTGTGTATATACTTTAAATATTTGACATTCCAATGTTTTTTCATTGTTCTATGTATTTTTCATGTTTTATGTATTTTTAAATAGCTATTCCTATATATACAGTATGTGTATATACTGTACCTATACTCACATGCAAACAATTTACTTTCAACTTGCAATATGCAAAAGTGCTAAATAGCACACCACTTGTAATCTGACCCATAGTCACCAATCATCAGCTTTCTTATGTTCAGCATGAATTTGGTAACCTGCCTGCTGTGGACAATAATTTTGTGTTTAACCTCTTTGTGGTTACACACATAAATACATGCACGCATTAATGCAATAACAATTTAAATGGTGTTAGTATTGCATTTAAATGTCCCTAATATAGTCTCCTTTTTACTTTTCTTTACCAAGTCTAAATTCTCTCTAAAATGTTTCAACATTAAAATGATGGAAAACTTAGTTTAGAAGAATTCATAAATTGACGGATCTGACTGGTAAACCTGTTAATCTACATTTTGCATTTTCTTTCAAAGGAAGGGAATTTGAACAAGATGATAGATTAATGTAATTTATATTGTTTGCAATGCCAGAATTATCTACATAGAGTTGCTGAATAACATTGCAATTAAATATTTTCAAATAGACAAATTTGTGGTTGAAAAGATGTTCTCAGTTAGGTTGGGTGGTGTCTGCAACATTTTCCATAACTTCAGCCTTCCAAACCATTTTCCATGGAGTGCTATAAAAATATTTAATATATGTGGGATGGAAAGTGTTAACCATCCTGGAACCCAAATCTAGCAACCTAAATTAATGGTTAGGGAATCCAGCTGTCAGGGATAAGAATATTATTATGGAAAAATGAGAAAAAATAAGTGTAAGTTTTTATAAAGCCAATGAGTTAATATTTGTACCAGAAATGCATTTTGTCTGAATAAAAGATCATATTCTATCTGCAAAATTATAGTATATTCACTTGTATTTTATTGGTTAGGACAAAGAAGACTCTCTAAATCAGGATATGTAAAACAATAAAACAATCATTTATTTAAACTTACAGGAAAATCTTTTCTATTGTGATAGCAATGTTTTATATATTAAGGGCCAGATTACAAGAGGAGCGCTAAATATTGCTTTCGCCAAAGTGATATTTGTGCTCCACTGAATGTTATTACAAGTTGAACGCAATGCAAACGTGGGCTCGCATTCACATTGCTGGGAAGCATTGTGCTCACGAGAGAGCACTTCCATGAGCGCACTTCCATGGGTGCCAGACTTTTGTGTCTGGCACCTTAATTAAGGTGCCCCGAAGTTTCCCCAGAGGAGTTGGTGAGATAATATTGTATAGACGGATCTTCCTATGCTTTTCAGCTAGACCGCATAGAAGCTGACCGCATGGCAAGCAGGCCTACTTTGTGACTCAGTTAATCTGTGCTGTCAAGGTTACTGCACTTATGACCCCCCCGCCCGGGATCCTATTGATTCTGGTTTGATAGCAGCATAAAAATGTTGCCCTCACTCTATCTTTTCCCTTACCTTATCTTTAAACACCACCTCAGCATTTTAAACTAGGAGCCTGAAAACGGAACTAGTCTCAGCAATGGCGGCGACGGAGGCAGTCATACAGGAACTCAGCGCACTCCTTGAATCTCACCAGGCAGCCTTCACAGAAATGCTTCATAAAGCCTGTAGCTCAATCCAGAAAGTTATATATAAAGGGTGCAACGCTTTGGATGAGGAACTTCATATGAGTCCCGGCATTCGCCATCTTTGGCCCCTCACCATGGTGATGTGAAAGAAGATCAGCAGGCCTCTTGTGAGTACTCCCAGATTGAGGGTTCACTTCGGACCTCCCATGATCAGCCAGGGCAGACCAGTAGTAGATCGGAACCAGCGACCCGGATTGTAGAGGGAAAGCACGGACTCAAAGTTCTATACCCTACCGAGGCCACACTATATAGACAGCTCCAAGTCTTGCAGAGTGCTGCACATACCGATATGACCGGAGCTGAATGGATACTGAATACTGAGCTCCTGATGTCCCAGGGAGGCTGGGACCCTGCTAACAACGGACAATTACCAGTGATCAGCCCACAGACTGAGTGTTACATCTACTCCATGGGGGGTGAAATTCTTACCGCTCATGACAGTTTTGGTCCGAAGGGATTGGGACGATCACAGCAATGAGCCACACGTGGGTGGTGATTTCTACATTCGGGTTTCCTTGGCCAAGTGAGTGTTCCCCAAGAAGATCAGCATGGAGTGGGCTAAAAAGGTGGCAAGGACTAACTTATACTTTAGGACTGAGACTACAAACCTAAAGTTTTGTTGTGGTGAGCATTTATTGCCATTGAGTGAAACCTTTGTCAGAGCGGGGCTGAATGTAAACTAGTCAGCTGTTTTCTTTTCTATATATATGAAGACTATGTGTTTGAGACATAATGGTTATAGAACATTTCAATCATTCTGCTCCTAAATGTTACCTAAGCCTCTTGGTGCTGATGCCACCCACTTGATCTCCATTTTTGCTATGGTCCTTTTTTTTTTTTTGGACTCCCCTAACACCTGTGTTACCTGTTTAATCAGGGCTTTGGCTGTTCTGTTCCATAAGTTAAAGTATTATATGATTCTTGTTCCTACTGTTTATGATTAGGCTTATTAACTCATTATTAAGTTACTGGATGTCTGTTGCACCCACATAGATGATTGAGTATCCACGTGTGCAAACTGTCAAAATGTTAGCTTGTAATAGGCACTATGTATAATGCTTTTACTTTCTTTAAATGTATGCTTTAATTGGACCACTGCAGGTCAATTTAACATATACCCCAATGCGCTGTTAGATTGACCCTCACCACTTCAACCTATCCTCCCTAATTGAGTCTGATAATATACAGCACCTTATGGAGCGTCATTATAATGCTGTTTTCTAATTACCAAAAGGCAACGCCAAAGCCATATAAGTCTGCTATTTCTGAACAAAGGGGATCCCAGAGAAGCATTTACAACCATATATGCCATAATTGCATAAGTTGTTTGTAAATAATTTCTGTGAGAAACCTAAAGTTTGTGAAAAAGTGAACAATTTTTTTTTATTTGATCGCATTTGGCGGTGAAATGGTGGCATGAAATATACCAAAATGGGCCTAGATCAATACTTTGGGTTGTCTACAACACTACACTTAAGCTAAAATTAACTCTACAAGCTGCCTACATGCTCCCTAATTAACCCCTTCACTGCTGGGCATAAAACACATGTGGTGCGCAGTGGCATTTAGCAGCCTTCTAATTACCAAAAAGCAACGCCAAAGACATATAAGTCTGCTATTTCTGAACAAAGGGGATCCCAGAGAAGCATTTACAACCATTTATGCCATAATTGCATAAGTTGTTTGTAAATAATTTCTGTGAGAAACCTAAAGTTTGTGAAAAAGTGAACAATTTTTTTTTATTTGATCGCATTTGGCGGTGAAATGGTGGCATGAAATATACCAAAATGGGCCTAGATCAATACTTTGGGTTATCTACTACACTACACTTAAGCTAAAATTAACTCTACAAGCTGCCTACATGCTCCCTAATTAACCCCTTTACTGCTGGGCATAAAACACGTGTGGTGCGCAGTGGCATTTAGCAGCCTTCTAATTACCAAAAAGCAACGCCAAAGCCATATATAAGTCTGCTATTTCTGAACAAAGGGGATCCCAGAGAAGCATTTACAACCATTTATGCCATAATTGCATAAGTTGTTTGTAAATAATTTCTGTGAGAAACCTAAAGTTTGTGAAAAAGTGAACAATTTTTTTTTATTTGATCGCATTTGGCGGTGAAATGGTGGCATGAAATATACCAAAATGGGCCTAGATCAATACTTTGGGTTATCTACTACACTACACTTAAGCTAAAATTAACTCTAAAAGCTGCCTACATGCTCCCTAATTAACCCCTTTACTGCTGGGCATAAAACACGTGTGGTGCGCAGTGGCATTTAGCAGCCTTCTAATTACCAAAAAGCAACGCCAAAGCCATATATAAGTCTGCTATTTCTGAACAAAGGGGATACCAGAGAAGCATTTACAACCATTTATGCCATAATTGCATAAGTTGTTTGTAAATAATTTCTGTGAGAAACCTAAAGTTTGTGAAAAAGTGAACAATTTTTTTTTATTTGATCGCATTTCGCGGTGAAATAGTGGCATTAAATATACCAAAATGGGCTAAGATCAATACTTTGGGTTGTCTACTACACTACACTTAAGCTAAAATTAACTCTTCAAGCTGCCTACATGCTCCCTAATTAACCCCTTCACTGCTGGGCATAAAACACGTGTGGTGCGCAGTGGCATTTAGCAGCCTTCTAATTACCAAACAGCAACGCCTAAGCCATATAAGTCTGCTATTTCTGAACAAAGGGGATCCCAGAGAAGCATTTACAACCATTTATGCCATAATTGCATAGGTTTTCTGTAAATAATTTCTGTGAGAAACCTAAAGTTTGTGAAAAAGTTAAAAAAAATTTTTATTTGATCGTATTTGGCAGTGAAATGGTGGCATGAAATATACCAAAATGGGCCTAGATCAATACTTTGGGTTGTCTACTACACTACACTTAAGCTAAAATTAACTCTATAAGCTGCCTACATGCTCCCTAATTAACCCCTTCACTGCAGGGCATAAAACACGTGTGGTATGCAGTGGCATTTAGCAGCCTTCTAATTACCAAAAAGCAACGCCAAAGCCATATAAGTCTGCTATAATGGCATGTCTGGCACACAGTGTTGGGGCAAGGGTCCATCTGACTACTGATACCTGGTCTGCAAAGCATGGTCAGGGCAGGTATATCACCTACACTGCGCACTGTGAAGCACACGTAACCCTTACACTACCTGATCGATACAACATCATACCTGATGTTTTAAAGCACGTTATTCCAAACAATTTAGGAACGTTAGGTGATTTATGCCCTTTATGGATTAAAACCAGACTCTGCATCAACTATGTAATTTTCCATGGGAGTTTTGCCATGGATCCCCCTCCGGCATGCCACTGTCCAGGTGTTAGTCCCCTTGAAACAACTTTACCATCACTATTGTGGCCAGAAAGAGTCCCTGTGGGTTTTAAAATTCGCCTGCCTATTGAAGTCTATGGCGGTTCGCCCGGTTCGCCCGTTCGCAAACTTTTTTGGAAGTTCACGTTCGCCGTTCGCGAACCCAAATTTTTATATTCACAACATCACTACTTACAAGCCTTTCTCTTTCACAATTGGCTGTGCAGGCCGTGTATGCTTGTACAGTGGTAAATTCTGGCAGCAGTTGCTGCATTGAAGGCCCCAAAAGCATGCAAACTGACTTTAACAAATAGGGGCCTATACGTTAGAGTACAGGCTACATAAAGCTTATAGGATGAGATTCTATAGGCAATAGGACAACCGTCCTGCATTCTGAGGGATTGTCAGGGATTAAGTGGTATGGCCCATTTCCCGCCCCTCGCTGTCCCGGTTTAAAAGGACTGACCCAGACATGCCCATGACACCCCCCCCCACCCACAGATCTTCTGTAAACCCCACAGATCTTCTGTAAACTGTTACCCTCTCCCTTAGGTGCATGACAATGCCCACAAAATACCGATGGCCCACTGCCCACAAGATTTTAACCTCCCACATCCTGGAAATCATCCCCCAGATAAAGGAAGGTATGCAAAAAGGCACAATAGTACCTTTAACATTAGCAGTGATCCTCCAGCAAAAAAACTTTTTTGCATGAAAATAGATTGACTTAAAGCTGTTAGAAAGTATCAGGAAGTAAATGTATGTGTCCAACTGCTCCTACAAGCTGATTACTCATTGACTGATAAGCAAGACTACTCCTTGCTTGAGAAAGGAACAGGAGCCCAGAAACATTGCTCTTTCAATAAAGGTTTGCTTTTAACCTGAGTCCCACCTTCATTCTGTTTTATTCAAGACTACTCCTGATTTATTGGGGGACAGTGGCATGTTTATCAAGCATAAAAACAAAAAATAAAAAATGTCTTGTTTTCTCAGTAGCGATACATCAATTGTACAAAAAACTGTACTTAATTTTAATCTCTTTAAAGGGACATAGTATCAGTGCAAAACTGACATACAATTGTACAACTAGTGAACCTGCAAGTCTATATCTTTAACCCCCGCAGGATGCAGTACGGTTGGGAGATATGTAGCCTATAAGCCAATCTTTAGTGGCAGACACTATTGGGCCAAACTTTTAGTAGTATCTTGGATAAGACTAGGTTAATTAACACACGGCTAGATTACGAGTTTCGCGTTATGAGTTTAAAAGCCTCATAACGTTGCTTTTTCACTACCGCTGCTATTACGAGTCTTGCAGGTACAGCTGTACCGCACAATTTTTTGGCTGTCACACAACGTAACTACCTCACCTTTTAAAAAGTCCTTTTTCAATGGGACTACCCCAGCGCCGGTATTATGAGTTTGCCTGTCCGGCCAAAAAGTGAGCGGTACAGCCTATAACTACAAGATCTGTACTGTAAACTGAAAGTCAGTAGTTATGAGTTTTACGTTACAAAGCTGTAGCATAAAACTCATAACTAAAGGGATACAAAGTACACTAACACCCATAAACTACCTATTAACCCCTAAACCGAGGCCCTCCTGCATCGCAAACACTAAAATAAAATTATTAACCCTTAATCTGCCACTCCGGACATCGCCGCCACTATAATACATATTAACCCCTAAACCGCCGTACTCCCGCATCGCAAACACTAGTTAAATATTATTTACCCCTAATCTGCTGCCCCCAATGTCATCGCCACCTACATACACTTATTAACCCCTAATCTGCTGCCCCCAAAATCGCCATCACCTAACTACACTTATTAACCCTTAATCTGCTGCCCCCAATGTCGCTGCCACTATAGTACCCCTAAACCTCTGGCCTCCCACATCACTAACACTAAATAAATATATTAACCCTTAAACCTAACCCTAAGTCTAACCCTAACACCCCTTACTTTAATATAATTAAAATAAATCTAAATAAAACTTACAATTATTACCTAAATAATTCCTATTTAAAACTAAATACTTACCTGTAAAATAAACCCTAAGCTCGCTACAATATAACTAATAGTTACATTGTAGCTATCTTAGGTTTTATTTTTATTTCACAGCTAAGTTTGTATTTATTTTAACTAGGTAGACTAGTTAGTAAATAGTTATTAACTATTTACTAACTACCTAGTTAAAATAAATACAAATTTACCTGTAAAATAAAACCTAACCTGAGTTACACTAACACCTAACATTACACTAAAATTAAATAAATTACATTAATTAAATACAATTAACTAAATTACAAAAAAATAAACACTAAATTACACAAAATAAAAAAGAAATTATCAAATATTTAAACTAATTACACCTAATCTAATAGCCCTATCAAAATAAAAAGCCCCCCCCCCAATAAAAAAACCCTAGCCTACACTAAACTGCCAATTGCCCCAAATAAATCAGCTCTTTTACCTGTTAAAAAAATACAAACACCCCCCCCCCAACATAAAACCCACCACCCACACACCAAACCCCCCAAATAAAATCCTATTTAAAAAACTTAAGCTCCCCATTGCTCTGGAAAGGTCATTTAGCTCTGTTACGTTGCCCAAACCCCTAATCTAAAAATAAAACCCACCCACTTAATAAAACCTAACACTAACCCCTGAAGATCCACTTACAGTTTTTGAAGAACGGACATCCATCCTCATCCAGCTGGGAGAAGTCTTCATCCAAGCGGGCAGAAGTACTCAATGAAGCTGGGAGAAGTCTTCATCCAATCGACAAGAAGTCGTCCTCCAGGCGGGCAGAAGTCTTCATCCAGATGGCATCTTCTATCTTCATCCTTCCGACACGGAGCGGCTCCATCTTCAAGACATCCGGCGGCGCGGAGCATCCTCTTGTTTCGCTGGATCTTGAAGAATGAAGTTTCCTTTAAATGACATCATCCAAGATGGTGTCCCTTGAATTCCGATTGGCTGATATAATTCTATCAGCCAATGGGAATTAAAAGGTAAAAATCCTATTGGCTGATGCAATCAGCCAATAGGATTGAGCTTTGATCCTATTGGCTGATCCAATCAGCCAATAGGATTGAGCTTGCATTCTATTGGCTGTTTGGAATAGCCAATAGGATTTTTTACCCTTTAATTCTGATTGGCCGATAGAATTCTATCAGCAGTTCGGAATTCAAGGGACGCCATCTTGGATGACGTCATTTAAAGGATGTCTTGAAGATGGAGCCGCTCCGCGTCAGAAGGATGAAGATAGAAGATGCCGTCTGGATGAAAACTTCTGCCTGCCTGGAGGACGACTTCTTAGCGCTTGGATGAAGGCTTCTCCCGGCTTCGTTGAGGTCTTCTGCCCGCTTGGATGAAGACTTCTCCCGGCTGGATGAGGATGGATGTCCGGTCTTCAAAAACTGTAAGTGGATCTTCGGGAGTTAGTGCTAGGTTTTAATAAGGGTTTATTGCGTGGGTTTTATTTTTAGATTAGGGGTTTGGGCAAAGAAAAAGAGCTAAATGCCCTTTTAAGGGCAATGCCCATCCAATGGGGAGCTTAGTTTTTTTAGATAGGATTTTATTTGGGGGGTTTGGTTGTGTGGGTGGTGGGTTTTACTGTTGTGGGGGTGTTTGTATTTTTTTTAAGAGGTAAAAGAGCTGATTTCTTTGGGGCAATGCCCTGCAAAAGGCCCTTTTAAGGGCTATTGGCAGTTTAGTTTAGGTTAGGGTTTTTTTATTTTAGGGGGCTTTTTTATTTTAATAGGGCTATTAGATTAGGTGTAATTAGTTTTAATATTTGTTAATTTCTTTTTTATTTTGTGTAATTTAGTGTGTTTTTTTTTGTAATTTAGTTAATTGTATTTAATTAATGTGATTTATTTAATTTTAGTGTAATGTTAGGTGTTAGTGTAACTCAGGTTAGGTTTTATTTTACAGGTAAATTTGTATTTATTTTAACTAGGTAGTTAGTAAATTGTTAATAACTATCTACTAACTAGTCTACCTAGTTAAAATAAATACAAACTTAGCTGTGAAATAAAAATAAAACCTAAGGCCTAGATTTAGAGTTGGGCGGTAGCCATCGAAACCAGCGTTAGAGGCTCCTAACGCTGGTTTTGGGCTACCGCCGGTATTTAGAGTCAGTCAGGAAAGGGTCTAACGCTCGCTTTCCAGCCGCGACTTTTCCATACCGCAGATCCCCTTACGTCAATTGCGTATCCTATCTTTTCAATGGGATCTTTCTAATGCCGGTATTTAGAGTCGTGTCTGAAGTGAGCGTTAGAAATCTAACGACAAAACTCCAGCCATAGAAAAAAGTCAGTAGTTAAGAGCTTTCTGGGCTAACGCCAGTTTATAAAGCTCTTAACTACTGTGCTCTAAAGTACACTAACACCCATAAACTACCTATGTACCCCTAAACCGAGGTCCCCCCACATCGCTGCCACTATATTTAAATTTTTTAACCCCTAATCTTCCGCTCCATACACTGCCGCCAACTACGTTATCCCTATGTACCCCTAATCTGCTGCCCCTAACACCGCCGACCCCTATATTATATTTATTAACCCCTAATCTGCCCCCTCAACGTCGCCTCCACCTGCCTACACTTATTAACCCCTAATCTGCCGAGCGGACCGCACCGCTACTATAATAAAGTTATTAACCCCTAATCCGCCTCACTCCCGCCTCAATAACACTATAATAAATAGTATTAACCCCTAATCTGACCTCCCTAACATCGCCGACACCTAACTTCAATTATTAACCCCTAATCTGCCGACCGAATCTCGCCGCTACTGTAATAAATTTATTAACCCCTAAAGCTAAGTCTAACCCTAACACTAACACCCCCCTAAGTTAAATATAATTTAAATCTAACGAAATAAATTAACTCTTATTAAATAAATGATTCCTATTTAAAGCCATATACTTACCTGTAAAATAAACCCTAATATAGCTACAATATAAATTATAATTATATTATAGCTATTTTAGCATTTATATTTATTTTACAGGTAACTTTGTATTTATTTTAACCAGGTACAATAGCTATTAAATAGTTAATAACTATTTAATAGCTAAAATAGTTAAAATAATTACAAAATTACCTGTAAAATAAATCCTAACCTAAGTTACAATTAAACCTAACACTACACTATCAATAAATTAATTAAATAAAATACCTACAATTACCTACAATTAAACCTAACACTACACTATCAATAAATTAATTAAATACAATATCTACAAATAAATACAATGAAATAAAC
>NW_026511892.1:0-7500 GCF_027579735.1 Bombina bombina | reverse complement strand
TCAAAGTCTATTTGTTACTGAACTTTGCGAACATGAGAGCACAAACGTTTTAATTTTAACTCGTAATACGAGCGTGAATTGTAGAGTGCAAAAAATTAATAATTCTAGCGGTTTTAACACTGGAACGCAAGCGTAAACTACTGCTCCAATCATAATCTAGCCCATAGTTAGTACACAGCTTATTACATTCCCTGTGCTATCCTTCAGACTCTCTGTAATTCTGACCTGTCAGTGAGTCTTGAGAAGAGGAATCTGCTCCAGGTTAAAGGGACAGTCAAGTCCAAAAAAAAACTTTCATGATTCAAATAGGGCATGTAATTTTAAACAACTTTCCAATTTACTTTTATCACCAATTTTGCTTTGTTCTCTTGGTATTCTTAGTTAAAAGCTAAACCTAGGAGGTTCATACGCTAATTTCTTAGATCTTGAAGGCCGCCTCTAATCTAAATACATTTTTAAAGTTTTTCACCACCAGAGAGCATTAGTTTATGTGTTTCATATAGATAATATTGAGCTCATGCACGTGACGTGTAGTGAGCACTGATTGGCTAAAATGCAAGTCTGTCAAAAGAACTGAAATAAGGGGGCAGTCTGCAGAGGCTTAGATACAAGGTAATTACAGAGGTAAAACATGTATGTAACTGTGTTGGTTATGCAAAACTGGGGAATGGGTAATTAAGGGATTATCTATCTTTTAAAACAACAAACAGTCTGGTGTTGACTGTCCCTTTAAAGGCTACAAGGTGAAGCCACCAAACTTTACATAATAAAAACTCTGAAGACAAATAATTCAATCTTCCTCGCTAACATTGCACAATATAAATATGAATATGTTTTGATATAATAATAAATATATATATATATATATATATATATATATATATATATATATATATATATATATATATATATATATATATATACAGGGAGTGCAGAATTATTAGGCAAGTTGTATTTTTGAGGATTAATTTTATTATTGAACAACAACCATGTTCTCAATGAACCCAAAAAACTCATTAATATCAAAGCTGAATAGTTTTGGAAGTAGTTTTTAGTTTGTTTTTAGTTATAGCTATTTTAGGGGGATATCTGTGTGTGCAGGTGACTATTACTGTGCATAATTATTAGGCAACTTAACAAAAAACAAATATATACCCATTTCAATTATTTATTTTTACCAGTGAAACCAATATAACATCTCAACATTCACAAATATACATTTCTGACATTCAAAAACAAAACAAAAACAAATCAGTGACAATATAGCCACCTTTCTTTGCAAGGACACTCAAAAGCCTGCCATCCATGGATTCTGTCAGTGTTTTGATCTGTTCACCATCAACATTTCGTGCAGCAGCAACCACAGCCTCCCATTACACAAAATAAAAAAGAAATTATCAAATATTTAAACTAATTACACCTAATCTAATAGCCCTATCAAAATAAAAAGCCCCCCCCCCCCCCAATAAAAAAACCCTAGCCTACACTAAACTGCCAATTGCCCCAAATAAATCAGCTCTTTTACCTGTTAAAAAAATACAAACCCCCCCCCCCCCAACATAAAACCCACCACCCACACACCAAACCCCCCAAATAAAATCCTATTTAAAAAACTTAAGCTCCCCATTGCTCTGGAAAGGTCATTTAGCTCTGTTACGTTGCCCAAACCCCTAATCTAAAAATAAAACCCACCCACTTAATAAAACCTAACATTAACCCCTGAAGATCCACTTACAGTTTTTGAAGAACGGACATCCATCCTCATCCAGCTGGGAGAAGTCTTCATCCAAGCGGGCAGAAGTACTCAATGAAGCTGGGAGAAGTCTTCATCCAATCGACAAGAAGTCGTCCTCCAGGCGGGCAGAAGTCTTCATCCAGATGGCATCTTCTATCTTCATCCTTCCGACACGGAGCGGCTCCATCTTCAAGACATCCGGCGGCGCGGAGCATCCTCTTGTTTCGCTGGATCTTGAAGAATGAAGTTTCCTTTAAATGACATCATCCAAGATGGTGTCCCTTGAATTCCGATTGGCTGATATAATTCTATCAGCCAATGGGAATTAAAAGGTAAAAATCCTATTGGCTGATGCAATCAGCCAATAGGATTGAGCTTTGATCCTATTGGCTGATCCAATCAGCCAATAGGATTGAGCTTGCATTCTATTGGCTGTTTGGAATAGCCAATAGGATTTTTTACCCTTTAATTCTGATTGGCCGATAGAATTCTATCAGCAGTTCGGAATTCAAGGGACGCCATCTTGGATGACGTCATTTAAAGGATGTCTTGAAGATGGAGCCGCTCCGCGTCAGAAGGATGAAGATAGAAGATGCCGTCTGGATGAAAACTTCTGCCTGCCTGGAGGACGACTTCTTAGCGCTTGGATGAAGGCTTCTCCCGGCTTCGTTGAGGTCTTCTGCCCGCTTGGATGAAGACTTCTCCCGGCTGGATGAGGATGGATGTCCGGTCTTCAAAAACTGTAAGTGGATCTTCGGGAGTTAGTGCTAGGTTTTAATAAGGGTTTATTGCGTGGGTTTTATTTTTAGATTAGGGGTTTGGGCAAAGAAAAAGAGCTAAATGCCCTTTTAAGGGCAATGCCCATCCAATGGGGAGCTTAGTTTTTTTAGATAGGATTTTATTTGGGGGGTTTGGTTGTGTGGGTGGTGGGTGTTAAAACCGCTAGAATTATTAATTTTTTGCACTCTACAATTCACGCTCGTATTACGAGTTAAAATTAAAACGTTTGTGCTCTCATGTTCGCAAAGTTCAGTAACAAATAGACTTTGAAAAGTTGTGAAAGCCACCAAACTTTACATAATAAAAACTCTGAAGACAAATAATTCAATCTTCCTCGCTAACATTGCACAATATAAATATGAATATGTTTTGATATAATAATAAATATATATATATATATATATATATATATATATACAGGGAGTGCAGAATTATTAGGCAAGTTGTATTTTTGAGGATTAATTTTATTATTGAACAACAACCATGTTCTCAATGAACCCAAAAAACTCATTAATATCAAAGCTGAATAGTTTTGGAAGTAGTTTTTAGTTTGTTTTTAGTTATAGCTATTTTAGGGGGATATCTGTGTGTGCAGGTGACTATTACTGTGCATAATTATTAGGCAACTTAACAAAAAACAAATATATACCCATTTCAATTATTTATTTTTACCAGTGAAACCAATATAACATCTCAACATTCACAAATATACATTTCTGACATTCAAAAACAAAACAAAAACAAATCAGTGACAATATAGCCACCTTTCTTTGCAAGGACACTCAAAAGCCTGCCATCCATGGATTCTGTCAGTGTTTTGATCTGTTCACCATCAACATTTCGTGCAGCAGCAACCACAGCCTCCCAGACACTGTTCAGAGAGGTGTACTGTTTTCCCTCCTTGTAAATCTTACATTTGATGATGGACCACAGGTTCTCAATGGGGTTCAGATCAGGTGAACAAGGAGGCCATGTCATTAGATTTTCTTCTTTTATACCCTTTCTTGCCAGCCACGCTGTGGAGTACTTGGACGCGTGTGATGGAGCATTGTCCTGCATGAAAATCATGTTTTTCTTGAAGGATGCAGACTTCTTCCTGTACCACTGCTTGAAGAAGGTGTCTTCCAGAAACTGGCAGTAGGACTGGGAGTTGAGCTTGACTCCATCCTCAACCCGAAAAGGCCCCACAAGCTCATCTTTGATGATACCAGCCCAAACCAGTACTCCACCTCCACCTTGCTGGCGTCTGAGTCGGACTGGAGCTCTCTGCCCTTTACCAATCCAGCCACGGGCCCATCCATCTGGCCCATCAAGACTCACTCTCATTTCATCAGTCCATAAAACCTTAGACAAATCAGTCTTGAGATATTTCTTGGCCCAGTCTTGACGTTTCAGCTTGTGTGTCTTGTTCAGTGGTGGTCGTCTTTCAGCCTTTCTTACCTTGGCCATGTCTCTGAGTATTGCACACCTTGTGCTTTTGGGCACTCCAGTGATGTTGCAGCTCTGAAATGTGGCCAAACTGGTGGCAAGTGGCATCTTGGCAGCTGCACGCTTGACTTTTCTCAGTTCATGGGCAGTTATTTTACGGCTTGGTTTTTCCACACGCTTCTTGCGACCCTGTTGACTATTTTGAATGAAACGCTTGATTGTTCGATGATCACGCTTCAGAAGCTTTGCAATTTTAAGAGTGCTGCATCCCTCTGCAAGATATCTCACTATTTTTTTACTTTTCTGAGCCTGTCAAGTCCTTCTTTTGACCCATTTTTCCAAAGGAAAGGAAGTTGCCTAATAATTATGCACACCTGATATAGGGTGTTGATGTCATTAGACCACACCCCTTCTCATTACAGAGATTCACATCACCTAATATGCTTAATTGGTAGCAGGCTTTCGAGCCTATACAGCTTAGAGTAAGTCAACATGCATAAAGAGGATGATGTGGTCAAAATACTCATTTGCCTAATAATTCTGCACACAGTGTATATATATATATATATATATATATATATATATATATATATATATATATATATAAACACACAGAAAAAGTCCAGCACTCACTCACAAGCTCTCAACTAAGATAAAAAGCAGCAATGGAAGAATTAGCTACCGCATCTGGCCAAACGGGAAAAGCCCAGGCACCTCGTCAAGGTTTCTTCCAAATAAACCTGGGCCCCCCAAACAGCCACACAATGCAGGCTCACAATCAAACAACTGTGAAAAAAAGCAACTGTGAAAAAATGGAGGGTGCACAGGCTTATGTAATTTCCCAAACATATACAAAACATGGGTGGGGTCAGCACTCTCAGGCCGGACCAGGTACACATCGTATGACCCTGCAACATGCACAGCCCTGGGTGCAAACCAGCACTCTCAGGAAGTTTTCACAGTTGCTTTTTTCACAGTTGTTTGATTGTGAGCCTGCATTGTGTGGCTGTTTGGGGGCCCAGGTTTATTTGGAAGAAACCTTGACGAGGTGCCTGGGCTTTTCCCGTTTGGCCATATGCGGTAGCTAATTCTTCCATTGCTGCTTTTTATCTTAGTTGAGAGCTTGTGAGTGAGTGCTGGACTTTTTCTGTGTGTTTATATTAAAAAATATTATTTTTTGTAATTTTCCTTGTTTGGGCCTTGCACCCAGGCCTGACTGGGGTTAACTGCTTGTGACTCTGGTGACAGTGCAGCTTCCTGAGAGTGCTGGTTAGCACCCAGGGCTGTGCATGTTGCAGGGTCATAGGATGTGTACCTGGTCCGGCCTGAGAGTGCTGACCCCACCCATGTTTTGTGTATATATATATATATATATATATATATATATAAATATATACTATATGTATATATATATATATATATATATATATATATATACACATTGCTAAATGGTGGATGACATTGAGTAATGATATAGAGATAGCTTTAAAAATGGTCTCACAAGAGAGATGCAGGATAATGTGTGTGATACTAGAAAGAAAAACAGAGACTAAGTTGAAATCAAATTGGTCTCAGCAAGATTTTAGTCTCTCTGTTTAATAATTTCCAGCCCTAAGGTCTGATGCACCCCGGCTCCAGTAAATCCTTCACTAATTGCCAGCAATTAACCAGCTGTTTAAGTGTTTAATTACTTTTACTTTCCAAATAGACAATGACCTTAGCAAAAAATATCTTAAAAGGGACAAAAAATAGCAATAAAATGTTATTTATTTTATTTTTAAACTATTGTTTTCACAGATCCAGGTATTTAACCCCTGTAATGGGTTAAACACATAAAATCAGCTTCAGACCTAGGGCCCGATCCGATATAAATCGTCGCCCGCAAAAGCCGGCGACGCCAAATTTTGCGCGGGTTTGATATCCTATATAAAGCATAACTTAGAAGTTACGCGCGTATATTTCTGCCTTCGCCCGTCGTTTTTTTGGCCCATAGACTGACATACAAAACGCGCAGTTTGGTATCCAATATACAGCGTAAGGACTTACGCGCGCAGATTTCAGAAAATCTACTCCATTCTCATCTCGCCACAAATTGCAGGCGCAGGAGCCCTTGCACTGACTAAAAAACCAACGTAACTCCCTGGAAGCCTGAACAAACACATTCATTTAAGCAACATCTCAAGGTTAAAGGGACAGTATACTATGATATTTCTTTTTTAAGGTTTATTTGTGTATTTGAAATAGTCAAATGGATTGAGCTTGTAGGTACTTTATCACATTGGGGACATATACTTGCTTATTTACTGTAAATTGTATTACCTTCATCTCTTTAGAACCCACTGGAGTGTAGTTTATTCTAATGCTAACACAGCTTGGCACTGATGCCAAAATATATAAAGGGACAGTCAACTCCAAAGAAAACCTTCTTCTTTTAAATAGGGCATGTTATTTCAAACTACTTTCAGATTTAATTAGAACACTTGCTTTGTTCTCTTGGTATTCTTAGTTGAAAGCAAAACCTAGGATGGCTCATATGATCATTTCTAACACCTTCTTGAAGGCTGCCTCTTTGCAATTGTGTTAAATCAATCACACACACCACAACCTCTCACCTGCAGACTTAAAACACCTGATAATGCACACCCTATCAGTAACATCTCTACTATATATACCAATGTGTCAATTTATATTGGATGTGAGATACATTGAGAGGCTGGAGGCAGTGTCCTGCTGGTGTGTGAAATGCTCCACCAACACACCCAACAGTTGGTTTTGTTCCCGCCTTCTGTTGTCAGTCTGCATCTGCATATCCGAAATAACTCTCATCATCTGAGACTGGTTTTGGACTATACTACTTAAAGATGCTGCCATATCCCGTTGCAGCTCAATGGAACGCTGGAGTAAAGTCTGTTGTCTTCTGTAAAACCTGCGTTGGTCTCTCTCTCTTCTCTCGCAGCTTGCTATGAGCCTCCTCTGGAGGGAAATGTATTCGGCGCCCAGGGCAGAATACAGAGGATCTACAAGCTGTTCACCAGCAGGGATTATAGGCGCAGGTTCACCTCTAGCTGCTGTTGCATCTGGAACTATGACAGCTGGTGCTTAAGGAGGAACTATGACAGCTGGTGCTGCAGGAGGAACTATGACAGCTGGTGCTGCAGGAGGAACTATGACAGCTGGTGCTGCAGGAGGAACTATGACAGCTGGTGCTTCAGGAGGAACTATGACAGCTGGTGCTTCAGGAGGAACTATGACAGCTGGTGCTTCAGGAGGAACTATGACAGCTGGTGCTTCAGGAGGAACTATGACAGCTGGTGCTTCAGGAGGAACTACAACAGCTGGTGCTGCAGGAGGAACTATGACAGCTGGTGCTGCAGGAGGAACTATGATTAGTGATGTCGCGAACCTAAAAATTTGGGTTCGCGAACGGCGAACGCGAACTTCCGCAAAAGTTCGCGAACCGGGCGAACCGCCATACACTTCAATAGGCAGGCGAATTTTAAAACCAACAGGGACTCTTTCTGGCCACATTAGTGATGGAAAAGTTGTTTCAAGGGGAC